>NW_026077554.1:0-1072 GCF_014885135.2 Alexandromys fortis
GTTCCTATTTTTATAGCAACATTAATGCCATAGTGAGAATTTCCCCCCAGCGCCTCTAGGTGGCAGCACAGCTGCAGAGCCGGACATTCCCCTGCCGTTTAGCAGGAAAAATTGGCACCACTCCCTCACAAGTCACCAAGCTTTACCTGAAAACTCGCATGAGACACACCTGCTGATGTCGGCTCCGCGTCCTGTGCCCCAGAATTCCCACCGCCGTCCTCATCCTTTTGGCCATTCGACTCAGCTTTATCAGAGGCTGCCTGAAAAACATTTTTTTTTCCCTCTCTTGAATAAAACAAACCCTTGAAAGTTCTGAAAAGCAAAGGGTATTTCCTGAACAATACTTTTCAGGCCTAACTGGACGGGGCGCCCACACAAACTGTCTTCTAGGTTGAAGCTCTACGCTGGAAGTCTTATGTTGCTGGCAGGAGGCATTTGTGAGCATGAGCAAGTCGACACCAGCAAGCTCCCTTTCCTCCACCATCCTCACTGTTTGTCATACCACCAAATCTCCTAAATCAAGGTCACCATCTGCTTGCTAACAAATGCCTTTCAAGTTGGCTGCAGGTCCGACCACCAGCAGAGGGGATTTTGTTTCAATGTTTAAAACAGCTCACAGTGAGCTGTCCTGGGCATAGCTGCCTGTGGTTCTTAATTTTGCAGAGTTTATCCTTGAAGCTTGTAGGAGTTTTTATAGCCACTTCTTCCCTTTAGTTCCGACAGCTGGGAACTAAGGTTAGCTTTTCTTCCTTAGTCTCCCACTAATGGGTCTCCTTGACATGGATGCCGGTCACTGCCACACCAGTCAAGTACCTCTCTCCTAGCCGAGCCTCTCTGCTGTCAGCTGGACGCTTGTTACAACAACAACTGCATAGCAACCTAATGGGAATAGCTGAACAAATCAGGACCATAAAGGGAAGCACTCCACAGTCACTGAACATAAGATGTCCAGCAGGCTGGGGACACTGCTTAGCAGGGCAGAGCTTGCCTAGTGTTCACAGGGCCATGGGTTGATGTGATCTGAAGCATGGCACAGGATAACACACACACACACACACACACACACACACAC
>NW_026077555.1:0-1132 GCF_014885135.2 Alexandromys fortis
TATTTATTATGTATACAACATTCTGCCTGCATGTATGCTTGCAGGCCAGAAGAGGGCACCAGATCTCATTATACATAGCTGTGAGCCGCCGTGTGGTTGCTGGGAATTGAACTCAGAACCTCTGGAAGAGCAGTCAGTGCTCTTAACCGCTGAGCCATCTCTCCAGCCTGAAAAGAGGTTTAGTCAGCACACAGTTTTGGAAGCAGGAAGTCTAACAGCATGGCACCAGCTCTGAAGAGGGCCCCGGAGCAGATGCTATCACAGTGGAATCAGGTGCTAGCCAGGATCACCTGCTAAGACAGGGAATCAGAGCCAGCGGAGGGCTTGCTTTTCCATAACAGCTTGCTCTCTTGAGTACTGGCTGTGTCCACCTCGATCCCTTCTGAAGTCAGTACCCGTAGTTAGACTGCAGGTTTTAAAGATTCCGGCCCCTATCATGTCACCAAGAGGACTGGATTCCCAAACTCATCAACCTTTGGTGAGTGAGACTCACTCAAAGCATGGGACTCTCTGCTCTCCCGGCCTCCAAATCCATCTGAACACATGGCCCTTGGTAACTGCCCCTTGAAAATGGTCCAAAAGGTGAAATTTACATCCTTGGAAGTGTCCAAGCTCTACCTAACAGACAGGGATACCAAAGCCCGGCAGGGGGAATGGGCTGGAATATTGCCTTTCCACCGTCCACTTCCCTCCCTGCCCAGTTGCTAATCCCGATGATCACGGGTGAGGAGGTTCCTGCTGAGAAGGTGGACCAGGCAGTCGATGAGGTGAGGAGAAACCTACAGCAATTTGAGGAGAAGTTTCTGCAGGACAAGATGTTTATCATTGGAGACCACATCTCCCTGGCTGACTTGGTGGCCCTGGTGGAGATGATGCAGGTATGGGGAGAGGGAAGGTGTTTTCTGTGACCAGGGACTGGAGTCTGGGGAATAGACCAAGAGAGACAGATGTGGGAGTCAGGTCGGGGTGCCTGGACCCACCTGGAAGTGACAGGAAAGAATCAGAGGTTCTGGATCTAGGAACATCTTTTTTTTTAATATTTATTTATTATGTATACAATATTCTGTCTGTGTGTATGTCTGCAGGCCAGAAGGGGGCACCAGACCTCATTACAGATGGTTGTGAGCCACCA
>NW_026077556.1:0-1068 GCF_014885135.2 Alexandromys fortis
TGACCAAGGCAGCTGGGAGGATTCAGCCGGCAGTGGCGGCAAAGCCTTCCTCAGCAAGGTGGGCATGGCGAAGGCAGAGAGCAGCCTGCTTTTCTTTACAGTCCTGGAGAACAGTAGGGGAAGTCAAAGTCTCCAACAGGTCTTTTTTTTTTTTTTTTTAATAAAAGCGTGGGACATTCAGGAATAATCAGCAGTTCTTGTGTCCATAGTCAAATGTTTTAGACATAGTGAGGGGGAACCCCTCCCTTTTTTTCCGTACACCCCAGAATCGAACACCTGGGTGCACAGCATAAGCAAGGGGGGGAATTTCAGTACTATCATTGTGGCTGCTGCGTTGGCCTCTCAGGTGGGCAGAGTACCGCTTCAGTAGCCGGCTGTGCTTGGCGCCGTTCTCCGACCTGCTTCTATTCAGCAGCTGCTTTGGGAAGTGTCTCGAGCCCAAAGTCCTGTAGTGCCATTCCTCCTCACTGAAGTCCGCATTTGGCCATTCAGGGGCTGCTCTGTCTGAGGTGCGCAGTCTCTGCAGCTGTCATCTTCTGTTGCCTCCCTATCTGTTTATTTTTTTTTTCTTTACTAAGTCCTGGAGGGAGCATCTCTGCAGACCCTCCATTCTCTGCAACTTGCTCTCTGATGCTGACTGGCCTATAAAAGACATTATTACATTGGCTTGGCGATCTGCTGCCGTGGGATCAAAATAAGTTTATATCCTGTACCCCTCCAATAGTCTTTCTAAAAATCCTGGAGGAGAACTATTAGACCTTTGCTCTTATTTTAGCCAAATTAGCAAATTAGTGGGGTGTTTTGCAACCCCCTTCCTTTTTTAGACCCGCCAATTGGACTCTGGCAATAAAAACGGAGCTGCTCCCTACCAGCTGGAGTATTGAAGTCCCATCCTCTTTCTTGTCCGGTGATTGGGTTGGCCTGCTGTCAGTTCCTGGGACATTCTTTTTTTCTCTGTAGTTAGGAGCACCTGTAAGAGCTGCTGGCAATCATCCTAAGTGGGCTGATGAATAACCAGAACATATTCTATAAGCCCGGTCACTGTCTGAGGGTCCCGAGAAAAGGAAG
>NW_026077557.1:0-1130 GCF_014885135.2 Alexandromys fortis
AAGAGGGCACCAGATCCCATTATAGATGGCTGTGAACCACCATGTGGTTGCTGGGATTTGAACTCAGGACCTATGGAAGAACAGCCATTGCTCTTAACAACTGAGCCACCTCTCCATCCCCCCAGTGCACTTACTTCTGACCTTCCTGCCCAGCCACTCAAATGCTGAAGGTACACCTGTGTACCATCCCACCCAGCTCCCTGTTACTCTGGTAGTGAAAATTTGGGTCTTTGTGTAGATCATGAGAGAACAAAGCTTTTGGAATGTTAAACATCTTCATGGTGCTGTTGCGTGGGAAAGTGGCTAGTGCCGCAGAAGTCAGGGCATAACAAGAGAAGTAGACAGTAGATGTCCAGTAGATGTCGAGGCTCCCACTGTGTCACCGGTCTGAGAAAATAAGTAAACATATTAATGGCAGTGATAGAGTGAGGCTAGGATTGTGGCTGTGTAGTAGAGCGCCAGCCTCGTGTGCAGAGGTCCTGGGTCTTCTCCATGCCCCAAGTGGAGAAATAATAATTTCTTTAATAAAAGAAGGCTCGAAGAAGTAATTTGTTAAGTTTGATTGTTCTTTTTGTTGTTTCTATTTTTGTGCTTTCTTTTTTCTAATAGTTTGTGTGTTGTCTGCACACATGAGTGCAGTCTTTGTTTTTTCCTCCTGAGACAGGGTTTCTCTGTAACAGTCCTGGCTGTTCAGGAACCAGCTCCGTAGACCAGGCTGGCCTCAAACTCCCAGAGATCTGCCTGCCTGGGTGTGTGCCACCACTGCCTGCTGTGTGGATGCACTCTTGCCATGGCATGCACATGGAGTCAGAACAGCTCTACGGAACCTGTTCTCATCTTCATTTTTATGTGGTTTCAGAACTTGAGCTCAAGCACCAGGCCTACACAGCAAGCGCCTTTACCCTTAAGTCCTGTTTTCTGTGGCAGGCCCATCACTTACACACTTTTTTTTTTAATATTTATTTATTTATTATGTATACAATATTCTTTCTGTGTGTATGCCTGAAGGCCAGAAGAGGGCACCAGACCTCTTTGCAGATGGTTGTGAGCCACCATGTGGTTGCTGGGAATCGAACTCAGGACCTTTGGAAGAGCAGGCAATGCTCTTAACCGCTGAGCCATCTCTCCAG
>NW_026077558.1:0-1105 GCF_014885135.2 Alexandromys fortis
TATAAATAATAAATATCAGCAATGTCTAGCCAATTTACATTTGAAAAATTCAGAGAAAATATTTTATATCGATCCTATCATGGTAAGTCTAAAATGTTATACCTAATTTACTTTCTATCATAGGTTGCTTTCTGTGTCTGGTAACTTTAACTATAGCTATCTAGTCTTCAACCCCATTCAAGACTCAAGAAGGAAATAATATTAACTGAGTAAGCATGAAGTCCAAGCAAGCGACTTCTAAAATTGTGAGTAATGACAGAAACAGCTGGCTGCCTGGACAGTCACCCAAAGTTAATCTGCAATGTTGGGGCATCTATCTTCAGCCTACAGGTCTAGCATATTTGACAGACTTTTCTGTGAAGCAAAATATTTTGTGTCCTGCTTGTCTAATTAGGACAACACAATGTCAGCAGTCTAGGCAGGGGAGTCTTATTGCCCATGGCTTACTTTTTCCAAAAAGAAAGTAAACTCCATGTGGAATTTCTTTGATGTCCATTGTCTTCTCTGAAGAAAATTGGTGCTGCCAGGAACAGACATGTCTCATTGTCAAAAAAAAGAAAAACCTAGGTTATAAGATATCTTGAATGCCATATTCTGTAGATCTCTGAAGTGTTTGAAGATGACCTATCTATCTAAATCATATCTTTGTTTGGCCTTGAAAACATACTTAATGTGACAACAAGTTTGATTATACTATGCGATTAACTACTAACCTATATTTCCTTATTATCCTAAACATTTGGTAATAATAATTTTCAAAAACTAGAAATTTGAATTACATTATTAAAAGAGCTATAGGTAAAATACCTTGAACAAGATTATAAATGTATATATAATATGTTTTAACAAAATTAATCTCAAATTTGTATCAATATACAAAATATTTATACAATAAACAAAAGTTCTACTCAATGTAAATCATTGAAAACCAGTAGTTGCTTATTATAAGTAGATTCAGGAATCTATCTTTTTTATCTTATCATGTCTATATTCTCCCCTTTTTCTTTTCAAAGTAGATTCAGTAATCTACCCTTCTATCTTATCATATTTATATCCCCTTTTTCTTTTACTTGTTCCCTTTCTTTCTTTCTTTCTTTCTTTCTTT
>NW_026077559.1:0-1014 GCF_014885135.2 Alexandromys fortis
CTCACACTCACCCTCACCCTCACCATAACCCTAACTCTAACCCTAACAATAACCCTAACCCTAACACTAACGCTAACCCTAACCCTAAACCCTAACCCTAACTCTAACCCTAACCCCAACCCTAACTCTAACATTAACCCCAAACCCTAAACCTAACACTAAAACTAACCCTGCACCTAACCCTAACCCTCACACTCATTCTCACCCTCATTCTCACCCTCACCCTCACCGTAACTCTAACCCTAACCCTAACCCAAACCTAACTCTAACCCTAAGCCTAAACCCTAATCCTAATCCTAACCCTAAACCTCACCCACAACCTCACCCTCACTATAACTCTAAATCTAACCCTAACTCTACCCCTAACCCTAACCCCTAACCCTAACCCTAACCCTCACACTAACAACAAACTCTAACCCTAACCCTAACCCTAACCCTAAACCTTAACCCTAACTCTAACCCTAATCCTCACCCTCATCCTCATTCTCACCCTAACACTCACCATAACTTCTAACTCTAACCCTAACCCTAAGTCTAACCCATAAGGCTAACCCTAAACCTAACACTAACATTAAACCTTAAACCTAACCCTAACCCTAACCATAACCCTAAAACTAATCCTAAACCTAACCCTAACCCTCACACTCATTCTCACCCTCACCCTTCACCCTTACCCACACCGCAACCCTAACCCTAACCATAACCATAACACTAACACTAACCCGAACCCTAAACCTAAACACTAAACCTAACCCTAACCCTAATACTCACCCTCTCCCTCATTCTCACCCTAAACCTCACCCTCACCGTAACTCTAACTCTAACCCTAACCCTAACCCTTAACCTAACCCTAACACTAACCCTAACACTAACTGTAAACCCTAACCCTAACCCTAACCCCAAACCCTGACCCTAACCCTAAACCTGAAACTAACTCTAAACCACACCCTAAACCTCACAATCATTCTCACCCTCAACCTCATCCTCACCGTAACCCTAACCCTAACCCTAACC
>NW_026077560.1:0-1059 GCF_014885135.2 Alexandromys fortis
CTTATTTCTTTGCTGCTTCATGTTCGCGAGAGCTAGGAATATTGGCATCACCTGGGTGCCTGTTAGAACTACATACACGGGCTCTACCCCAGATCTTACTAATTAAGAATTTTAATAAGACTCTCATACTCTCACGGGCACATTAAAGTTTAAGAAGCACTAACCTGGGTTTGGCAAGCTAGTGAAGTTGTGACATTAAATATGAAATATCTTAGCGTTAGACCACCCCTAAGACCAGATATCAGCCACCTAATTGAAACCACGACTGCAGTCACCTCCAGCTGCTCAGCCAGCACGCAGACCGCCGTGTTCCTGCACTACACAAATGCCAGTAGGTTCAGCCTCCTCCAGAATGAAGTTCCTTTCCCACTCGACACCATAGTCCAGAAGGGCTTCAGAATAAAAGTGAGCCTTCTCTTGTGTGTCCCTTGCTGTGCACACCCCTCCCTGACTTTGTCCTTTTACATCCTAGTCAGGAGCCTGAGAACCCAAGGGAGGATTGTGGCTAAATCAAGTTCAGAGATGACCTTCAAGCTAAGGACTGAAAAGATAGAACAAAACGCAGAGCCTCTCTAGGAAAGCAGAGAAGACACTGAAAAGAAACAGCAAGCTGGAAAGAACACTCAGCTGAAGAATGATGAATCACTGGAGGAGCCAAATGGCAGCAACTGAAGGAAGAGGAGACAGCTGGGAAGCAGGTCCCAGGAGTGCAGGGAACTCTCCTGAGGAGAGGATCCCATTGGATGAAGATGGCCTTGGTTAGCAGGATCTGGTCCAGCATGGTGGAAAGAAAGACTGAGGAAGGAGGGGTGATTCAGTCGCATAGTGGGGCTTAGCAATCATATCCCACCATTTCTTCACAGAGGTACTCCCTTGAGGTCAGAATTTTCCCAGTCCATTCCCTTCATATCTTAAACACACCCCCTCTTCTCCTAGAACCTGCCCCGCCCATATTAAGTCATCCTGCCCACTGCCTGGTTCCATTTCACTTCCTTCAGGGCACCTCGTCTTTTTGCTAAGTCTTTTTTTTTTTTTTTTTTTTTTTTTTTTTTTTTTTTT
>NW_026077561.1:0-1145 GCF_014885135.2 Alexandromys fortis
AATGCAAATCAAAACAACTCTGAGATTCCATCTTACACCTGTAAGAATGGCCAAGATCAAAAACACTGATGACAACTTATGCTGGAGAGGTTGTGGGATAAAGGGAACACTTCTGCATTGCTGGTGGGAATGCAAGCTGGTACAACTCCTTTGAATGTCAGTGTGGCCATTTCTCAGAAAATTAGGAAACAACCTTTCTCAAGACCCAGTAATACCACTTTGGGGTATATATCCAAATGATGCTCAATCGTGCCACAAGGATATGTGCTCAATTATGTTCATAACAACATTGTTTGTCACAGCCAGAACCTGGAAACAACCTAAATGCCCCCAACCGAAGATTGGATAAGGAAAATGTGGTACATTTACACATTGGAGTACTACACAGCAGAAAAAAATAACATTTTGAAATTGCAGGCAAATGGATGGAGCTAGAAAACATCATATTGAGTGAGGTAACCTAGACACAGAGAGACAATTATCATATGTACTCATTCACAAGTGGTTTTAAACATAAAGCAAAGAAAGCCTACAAACCACAATCCCAGAGAACCTAGACAACAATACAGACATACATGGATCTAATCTGCATGGGAAGTAGAAAAAGACAAGATCTCCTGAACAAATTGGGAGCATGAGGACCATGGGGACCATGGGAGAGGGTAGAAGGGGAGAAGAAGAGAGGGGAGCAAAGAAAAATGTAGATCTCAATAAAATCAACAAAAATAAATAAATAAAACATTAAAAATGAAAAAAATTACTTCAACCCACACTGAGTTAATTAATAAAAATATGTTTCTATGCTGGAAAAAAAAGAGACTAGAAATTCGAAGATTGAACAGCTTTCCCTGCCACACAAAGGTGGGAACTAAAAGACTATGAAGCAACACAATCAGACAATAATAGCAAAGTGAAAGAACCAGGTTTTTACCTTTCAATCAGACCAGAACTTGGTCCAATATGGACACCACAGACAATATACTGAGGGGCATTTTCCAGTCCCATTCTTAGAAATTTAAACTGCAAAAGTATGTTCACTGAAGTATTGACTCTCTCTCTCTCTCTCTCTCTCTCTCTCTCTCTCTCTCTCTCATCTATCTATCTATCTATCTATCTATCTATCTATCTATCTATCTATCTATCAT
>NW_026077562.1:0-1132 GCF_014885135.2 Alexandromys fortis
AAAAAAAAAAAAAAAAAAACATGACTACATCTGGAAAAATCTCAGGGCAAATAGGGAGGGAAAGCATTGCAAAGCCTCTGCTAACTGGGCATTTTGATCTGGAAGATTCTAAATGCATTGTCCCTCCATATCTGACATGTTGGACAAAGGAGGAACAGAAGAGACCCAAGGTTTCATTTTGCTCTCACAAACCAAGCTCACCTTGGGTAGTTCACGTTCATACAGTGTGAGTTCTATTTCTCTTAAATAAACAGGGAAGACTTATAGTTGAAGACACAAACTGTAGACTCCCCACAATCTCAAGTCACCAATGAACCTCAAGTGTAGGACCAGATATATTCATTCCCCAGGTGATGTAAATGGAAACCTCCTTCCAGTGGCCACTGTCCTCATTCCTTCTAGACCGACAGTAGGGACATACAGAACACAAACTCTTGTAGCTGAGGAATGCAGATGCAAGGGGAGAAGGCAGCTTTCCTGGTGTGGGTTTTTCTGTCTATGTGTTGCTTTTATTGGTTAATTAACAAAGAACTGCTTTGAAGCCTATAGCTTGGGAAGAGGAAGGCGGAGTTGAAGAGCCATCATGGAGCCGACGCCAGAGTCAGACATGCTGGATCTTTAGCCAGTAAGTCACAGATTCGTGGCAATACACAGATTGCTAGAAATAGGTTAAACTAAGATGTAAGAGTTAGCCAATAAGAAGTTAGAGCTAATGGGCCAAGCAATGACTAAATTAGTACATTTTCTGTGTGATTATTTTGAGTCTAAGTTAGCTGGGAGGCCAGGAATAAAGAAGCGGCCCCTCCTCCAACACTTTCCCCGCTGAAGTAATTAGAGTCCCTAGGCAGAACTGGGACTTTTAAGGAGAAATTTTAGATCCTGGGACAATGCTAAGAAAGCAGAAGGGACTCAGTTCTTCAGCCAAGCGCTTGCTGGATCTGAGAAAATGCAGCATCTTCGAAGTCCGTCAAGACAGAGACAAGGGCGGGCGATGGTGGCGCACGCCTTTAATCCAAGCACTTGGGAGGCAGAGGCAGGTGGATCTCTGTGAGTTCGAGACCAGCCTGATCTACAGAGCTAGTTCCAGGACAGGCTCCAAAGCCACAGAGAAACCCTGACTTGAAAAACCAAA
>NW_026077563.1:0-1072 GCF_014885135.2 Alexandromys fortis
AATACTTTTCAAATTATTCCACACAATAGAAACAGAAGAAACATTGCCAACTCTTTTTATGAGGCTACAATTACCCTGATACCCAAACCAGAGAAAGACATTACTAAGAAAGAGAATTACAGATCAATCTCATTCATGAACATTGATGCAAAAATACTAAATAAAATACTGGCAAATTGAATCCAAGAACACATCAGAACCATAATCCACCATGATCAAGTCATCTTCATCCCAGAGATGCAGGGATGCTTCAACATAGAATATCTGTCAATGTAATCTACCATATAAACAAACTGAAAAATAAAAACCACGTGATCATCTCATTTGATGCCAAAAAGCTTTTAACAAAATAAAACATCCCTTCATGATAAAGGTCTTGGAGAGAGCAGGGATACATGGAACATACCTAAACATAATTAAGGCAATATGCAGCAAGCCAACAGCCAACATCAACCTAAATGGATTTCATTGAAATCAGGAACAAGACAAAGTTGTTCACTCTCTCCATACCTATTCAATATAGTTCTTGAGGTCTTAGCTAGAGTGATAAGACACTATAATAAGATCAAAGGTATACAAATTGGAAAAGAAGATGTGAAACTCTCACTATTTGCTGATGATATGATAGTTTACATAAGCAATCCAAAAAATTCTACCAAGGAACTTCTACAACTCAGAAACATTTTCAACAATCTAGCAGGATACAAGATTAACTCAAAAAAATCAGTAGCCCTTTTGTACTCAGGTGATAAAAGGGCTGAGAAAGAAATCAGAGAAATATCACCCTTCACAATAGCCACAAATAGTATAAAATATCTCAGAGTAACTCTACTAAACAAGTGGAAGAGTTGTATGACAAGAACTTTGAATTTTTGAAGAAAGAAATCGAAGAAGATACCATAAAATGGAAAGATCTCCCATGCTCTTAGGTAGGTTGAATTAACATGGTAAAAATGACAATATTACCAAAAGAAATCTACATATTCAATGCAATGCCCTTCAAAACCCCAGTTAAAATTGTTCACAGACCTTGAAATAATGGTTTTCAACTTCATATGGAAAAGCAAAAAAA
>NW_026077564.1:0-1018 GCF_014885135.2 Alexandromys fortis
CTCATTCTCACCCTCGCCCTCACCCTCACAGTATCTCTAAACCAACTCATAACCCTCACCCTAACCCTAAAATTTAACCCTAACCCCAACACTAACACTCACCCTCACCCTCATCCTCACTGTAACTCTAAACCTAACCCTAAGCCTAACCATAACCATAACCCAAAACCTAACCCTAACTCTAGCCCTAAACCTAACCCTAACCCAAAACACTAACCCTAACCCTAAAACTAACCCTAACCCTAATACTCACCCTCACCCTGATTCTCACCCTAAACCTCACCCTCATTCTCACAGTAACTCTAACTGTAAAACTAACCCTAACCCTAACCCTAACACTAACCCTAACCCTAACCCTAAACCTTACCTTAACACTAACCCCAAACCCTAACTCTAACCCTAACCCTAACTCTAAACCTCACCATCACCCTCATTCTCACCATAAACCTCACCCTCACCCTCACAGTAACTCTAAATCTAACATTAACCCTAACACTAACCCTCACCGTAACTCTAACCCTAACCCTAACCATAACCATAACCCTTACCCTAACCCTAAACCTAACCCTAAATCTAACCCTAAACCTAACCCTATACCTCACAATCATTCTCACCTCACCCTCACCAACACCGTAACCCTAACCCACCTAACCCTAAACCTAACCCTAACCATAAACAGTATCCCTAACCCTAACCCTCACACTCACCCTCATTCTCACCCTAAACCTCACCCTCACCCTCACAGTAACTCTAACTCTAACTCTAATCCTAACCCTAACCCCTAACCCTAACACTAACGTAACCCTAAACCCTAAACCTAACCCTAACCCTAACCTTAACCCTAACCCTAAACCTAAACCTAACACTAAACCTAACCCTAACCCAAACCCTAACCCTAACCCCAAATCCTAACCGTAACACTCACACTCATTCTTACCCTCACCCTCACACTCACCCTCACACTAAACCTAACCATAACCCTAACCCTCATTCTAACCCTATCCCTAAAACTAACCCT
>NW_026077565.1:0-1072 GCF_014885135.2 Alexandromys fortis
TTATCTAAAGTATTTTAATATGTGTTCAGTGCTCACCCCTTTCTATTATGAGATACTGGTCATGTCCCATTTTAAAAGAAGTGAAGCCATGGGACAATGGTCATTTTCATCAGAGTAATTTACTTGTAAAAGAACAAGCAGAAAAGGAAAATATAGTTGTTAATATTGTGAATAAAGAGGTAAGTGATAAAGTTATTATGTAAGTGATAAAAATAATTTGTGCTACAAGCCAAAAATGCAAAAATTATTCCAAATGTAAAGTAAAAGTTTGAGTGGTGCTGAAACTCATTTTGATTGGTCAAGAATCATGGCCCTTTTCAAGTTTTAAAGTTTAAAGACTTATAACACACTAGCTAGACATAGGATGATCTCATTAGTGAGATTTTGACCTTTTAATTTTTATTAAAAAACAATAAAACAAACAAACAAAAAAATCAACTTCAGTGCAAGTATTTTCACCACCATCAGTTAGTTAGAATTTTTTCATATGTATGGAGTGGTTTTGGATTTTTATAAATAATACCTATTTTGAAGACTCAAAGAAAGAAAGAAATGAACAGAAGGGAGATCAAAGATGCAGTTGAGCAGAGAATGTAGTATATGTAGGCTACCAATGATAGATGTAAAATGAAAACGTGAGTGCCCAGGAAGGGGGGGGATAGCATGGCTTGTCTTTGTCATCCAGGGTGTACCGAAGTTTTTCTGTCTTTCCTGATAGGAATTTGCCCCCTGATAAGTTCTTAAATTTCCTTCTAGATATCTGTAGGAATTGGTTTTTTAGCATCTAGTGCTGTAACTTTTCTAAGAAGATTATTTTTTCAAATTGGATTGTAAGAAAATAAAAGACAAACCAACAAAAATATTTATGTTGAATATTATTTCTCTAGAATCAAACATGTGCTATTAAGTTTGTAGGGTTCATATAGAATATCCTGCTTTTAAAATCTTTACTTCTTTGAATACTCTGAAGTATGACAGGGCTTCCCAAACATGTAACTAGTCAAAAACAGATGTTAAATAACTGACAGACTGTATAAGTGGCTCTCAGCCTTCCTAATGCTGTGATTTTTTT
>NW_026077566.1:0-1130 GCF_014885135.2 Alexandromys fortis
AAAAATATATTTTTAAATTCTGTGTATGTTTTACACATATGTAAAAGAAGAAAAATATTGGAGAATCAGGGCACATGGCATCTGAAGGAATAAATGGAAAAGGGGGACTCTAATTGGAGGAAGTGGATCTTAAACAACCACTACTTTACTAAAACAACAGACTCCCTAACAACATTCTAAGTATTTGTCTTATACCTCCAGATAAGTGTAGTCCTTGTTCCTCAGCAAGGAACCTTCTCTTTGCTACAAAGGGAGACTGTTACAGAGAGGCACAACCAATCAAAGCTCAGAGTTGTGGAGCTCAGTCACTACTGATACATCTACAACATATCCCTTTACTTAAGGTTTGGAATTATCATTAAATAAGAGACATAAATGTCGGGGACCAGCCACTACAAAAATACCTCTTGCCAGGGTAAAGGCATGGGATTTAGAAATATAGTAAAGAATATAAAAACACAAATGAAAATAATAAAACGAATAAATATATAGGATACTATCAGCAGTGAATTCCAATGAGTACTGAAAATTTGCCCATGTTTAATTTCCAACTGCTTAAAATACCTCTGACCCAAAAAGGTAGGAGTAAGACAAAAGACTGCATTAACATAATACAAGGAAATTAACATACCAATTGAAAGTTGTGGGATACATTCAGAGTAAAACATTCTGTTGCTAGAACAAAAGAAGTCATACTTACACCCTAGCCCTAAAACACTGAAGGAACTAGAGGAAAGTTCCTACTCTTTGACCTTTGATCAACATGAAAACAGGCTCACATTTTCAAGCCTCCACACTTAAAGCTTATAGGAACCAGGTAAATGGAGTTTTCTGTCTGTCTCATTAACTTTTATACAGCTATCTTAAGATAGCATGACCAAGGCAACTTACAGAAGAGTTTATTTGGCTTATAAGTTCAGAATTACATGGCAGCAGGAAGAGAGACATCATGGTCCTGGATTAGCATCTGATATCTTATATATTGATTGAGAGCACAATCTTAAAGCACAGAGTTAGAATAAACTGGGAATGGTATAAGTTGTTGAAACCCCAATCTCTACCCCAATGACACACTACACACATCCCCCTCAAGGCCAGCGCTTAATGCTTCTGAAACAGTATATAAATAT
>NW_026077567.1:0-1131 GCF_014885135.2 Alexandromys fortis
CAGATAACGGGCCAGGCAGTGTTTAAAAGAATACAGTTTCCGTGTAATTATTTCGGGGCATAAGCTAGCCATGCCGGCGGCCGGGTGCCAGGGACGCAGCCTTGCTGCTCCTATCACTACAGAGACTTATTCCACTCCAACCCACCACCACAAACATTTTTTAAAAGTCTGGTATGGTAGGGTACACTTGTATCGATGCTGAGGAGATAGAGATGGGTGTATTTCTAGGACTAACAGGCCAGTCAACATATCCTAGATGGGCAACAAGAAATTCTAAGGAAAAAAAAAAAGTTGGCCTGAGTGAGGTGGAACACTATCCCAGCACTTTGAGGGCAGAGGCAGGGGAATCCCAGTGAATATGAGAGGTAGAACACCATCCTGGCACTTAGAAGGAAGAGGGAGGGGGTTCCAGTTAGTTTGAGGCCAGCCTGATTTACACAAAGATTTCCAGGCTAACCATGGTTACATATTGAGACCCTGTTTCAAAAAAAGAAAAGACAACTGAGGTTGTCTTCTGACCTTTATATGTGCACAAGTGTACACTCACACTTACAAGTACCCACACTTGCATGCCCCTGTACATAAGAATATGCCCTGAAGAACTGATCATATATATGGCTCAAAACATATGTGCCCATATAAACACATTATAAAGCATTTTAGCAGTAAAAAATGGGCAGAAAAGATAACTGATATTTATTAAAAGCAGCTACTATATTATAAAGTTGCTTTAAAACACTTAAGTGTACTTTCATCTAATCTTTGATGAGTAACCTGGTATACAGAGAAGGTAAGAATTTGTCTGAGATCTAGCCTATCAGACACATGGACATTTTACATAACTAAAATGTATAATCAACAATGTCACAATATATAATCAAAGAAAAAAACTGGTCTATTTAAGCTCTTCCACTAGGCAACCACAGACAAATTATTTAATATTTCTGTACCTCAATTGCTTATCTCTGTAAGAGACAAGTAATTATTATTTCTAATTTTGTTACAACGATGAGCTGAATTAATACATGCAAAGATGTAAAGTATTTAGGTTTGTGCTTGGAATGTAGAAAGTTTCGATAAAAGTGTACTGCAACTTACTATATACTTTTCTGTGCTTTGCTTCTTATGTTA
>NW_026077568.1:0-1107 GCF_014885135.2 Alexandromys fortis
GCCTGCCTCTGCCTCCTGAGTGCTGGGATTAAAGGTGTGCACCACCATCGCCCGGCCACCATTACATTCTTTACTATGGCGGTTTAAATAAGAATACCCTCAAGAGGCATTTTGTTCCCTAGTTGGTGAAACACCTTGGGAAGGATTCAGGGGTGCGGTCTTGTTGAATGAAATACGCTATTAGGGTCAGTCTTTGAGCTTTCAAAAGAGTCATGCAATTCTCAGTGCTCTTTTTCTATCTAATGGTGGTGGATTAAGGTGTGAGTTCTCACAGAAAGGTGAAGGACACCACAAAAAAATCCCCACAGAATTAACTAACCTGTGCTAACAGAGACTATACTGATGATGAGAGAGCCTGCATGGGACTAACCTAGGCCCTCTGCATATATGTTACAATTGTGTACCTTTTTCTTCTTTGGGCTGCCTAACAGTGGTGGCAGGGACTGTCTCTGACTCTTCTGTTGACTTTAGGAACCCCATTCCTTGCACTGTGTTGCTTTTTCTAGCCTTAATATAAGTGTAAATGTCTAGTCTTACTGAAACTTGATATGACATGTTTGGTTAACATTCATGGGAGGTTTGACCTTTTCTGAATAGAAATGTAGGACTAGTAGATAGGGGAGGAAAAGGAAGATGTGGGGAGAAAGACTGGGAGGAGAGAATGAAGGGTGAATTGCTGTCATGGTGGAAATAATAATGAGAATGATAATGAGACAACTACTACAATTAATAACTTTTAAAGAATTAATTGCTAATTTACAGGTTAGCCAATGTTGCTGATCACTGACCATAAAAAAAAAAAAAGTCAGTTCTCAGCTATTCCTTTGCTTGGCTATCATGGACCCTTACAGTCTAAACAATAAGCTAAGCTAAACACATTTTCTTTGTAATTTGCCTTGGTCATGCTGTTTTTTCACAGGAAATAGAAAAGTAACTAAGATAAACGTCAGTACCAGAAGTAAGGTATTGCTGTGAAGTGTCTGACCATGGGAAAGGGAGAGAGCAGTGCATGCCTGCTATGTGGTGAAGGAAAGTTGCTCCACTTAGCTCCTTACCACGTGTAGCAAGTGGGCGACATGACCCAACCCATCATTAGCTGCAATACCC
>NW_026077569.1:0-1130 GCF_014885135.2 Alexandromys fortis
ACTCAGGAGAAAAGTGTCCGTGCTTGAAGCGAAGGAAAAGAACTTCCCGAGCCGAGAAAAGGAGAGAAGATCAGATCTCTTTGAGCTTACAGAGGTATGGTTCCTGTGTGGCTCAGCCTGTCTCTAAACTGAAACACATGCTTTGTTTTGAGGAGTTTCTCTAGATAAGGACTGAGTAGATGAAGTTTAAAAACAAAACAAGACCTGGACTCTGGGTCTTCTTATATTGGCTATGTTGATTATTTGTCTGTGTGAAGGTTGCTTGATAGATCAGTTATACTTGGTTTTGGGGGTCTTGGGATTTTTTTTCTTTCATTACTTAGCCCAGGATGGTCTGGATCTCACGGCAGTCCTCTTGCTGCTGCCTCTCAGATGCTGGGCTTACAACCATGTGCTATCACATTGCTGTAACTGATTGGTTTTCTGCCCTTCAGATGTTTTGAGTTTTAAAATGGGCTATCAAGAATGAATGTATTGAACATTTTTAAAATTGCGATTTTCTAAAACAATCTTTTTTCATTGATTACCGTACTTGAATATAGTGAAAAAATAGTAAATAGTAAAGCCATAAAATAACAAAATTGTGTGGCAAGGAAAAAAACAATAATGGTAATATTTTGATTGGGTTCATAAACTAAATATATATTTATCTGCATAATTCACTAAAATAATTAAAGGAAGATATCCTTTATTAAGACTGTTTTGGTTTGCTTTTATATTTTTCTGAGACAGGAGTTCTCTGACTCTTTTAGAACTTGCTCTGTGGACCAGGTTGGCTTGGAACTCACAGAGAGCCACCTGCCTCTGCTTCTTAAGTGCTGGATTAAAGGTGTGCGCCACTGCCACCTGACTTATTAAGACTGTTTTATAGTTGTAAGTTTGAATGTTTTTACACTGCAGTTTTGTAGCTCTTGAATAGTGACTGTTCTCAAAGATCATCAGGTGTTGCTGAGATGAAAGGCATTTTCTCACTCAGGCTTTTGATACCTGCTAGTGGTTTTGTGCTAAATCCATGTCCTCTGGACCTTCTAATTCAGGACATGGAAAAGGAAATCAGTAATGCTCTGGGCCATGGTCCACCAGATGAGATCCTAAGCAGCGCTTTCAAATTGCGAATTACTCGAGGAGAT
>NW_026077570.1:0-1080 GCF_014885135.2 Alexandromys fortis
GAAACCAGAATGCTCTAGAGAGCTCCTGTCCTCACCTTCTGAGTGTGGAATACAGGAAGGCTTTTCACTGACCTGGCATTTATGTGGTATATTAGTCAGGGTTCTCTAGAGTCACAGAACTTATGGAATGAATCTCTCCATATATATAAAGGGAATTTATTGGAATTACTTATAGGTTGCAGTCTAACTAATACAACAATGGCTAGTTATGAATGGAACGTCCAAGAATCTAGAGTTTCTCAGCACCACGAGACTGGGTGTCTCAGCTGGTCTTCTGTATACACTGGGATCCTGAAGAAGCAGGCTCCAATGCCAATGACAAAATGGATGAGTGGTAAAGGGAGGGCAAGCAGGCAAAGAAGACGCAAGCTTTCCTTCTTCCACTGTCCTTACATAGGCTTCCGGCAGAAGGTGTGGCCAAGATTAAAGGCCTGTCTGCTGGTGGCCAAGTCAGAGGATCTGCAGAGAGCAATTGACTACAGAGAGCAGTTTCCACCCGGACACATAACCCTGATGGATGCATCTTGATAGGCAAGTTCCCAAGAGTCTCGGCCCCAAAATGTTTCTTGCTACTTCTGTGTCTTTTCATGCTTGCCACTGCCATCTTTCTCTCGTATCTGGCACAGTGTGAATGGGCATGGGGAGACTTCTATGCACTATGATCACCTCTTGGAAATATCCCATTATGCTGGGCATTTTATCAGGGGATTATTATGAAGATGATTTCTCCTAAGCTATACTGTTTAGCTGAAGCAATTTTTAAAAATACAATAACAGTGTTAGTTTAAATAGGGTTTTGATGACTGAAGGTTTTTGATCAATAAAGCATTATGCATTATGATAGAGGAGGTTATTTTAGTGGGAAAACTAACATAGGTGAAGGTAGGATAGCATGTTTCCCCTGCCTGTGATAAATCAAAGGTGCAGAGGATAAATAATAAAGCAAGGAAGTGTCACACAGCTACAGCACATGAGTCTCTATTGAGGAGCCTTATTATCTGCGGTTAGGATAATGAGTAAGAAAAACAACTGAGTCCCAGTAGCCCAGCTAGTTTAAATTCTATAGCCTTGGTGTCCGCC
>NW_026077571.1:0-1138 GCF_014885135.2 Alexandromys fortis
TATAAAAGAATCCACAGAAATTTCAAATATTGACACTGATAAGCACAACTTGCTTGTGGCCCAGGCTGGCTTCGAACTCACACAGATCTGCCTGCCTCTGCCTCCCAACTGCTAGGATTACAGGTGTGCACCAACACCCCCAAGCATAACAGATACTTTTAAAGTAATTGATGTTTTGTTAATATTTTGTAATATATCACCATAATATTTTATTTGAGTGACTTTTACTGTTCTAGACCATAAGTAGTGGTTAGAAAACTCAAAGTACAGTACCTCAGATTAAGATGACAGGTATGCATATTCACCCCATGAGTTATTAAATGTTCTGCCACAAACCATTTCCTTTCTCATAGTGCAAGAAACTGAGGTGCAAAACCATCCTGCAATGCTATCAGTTATTAATTCACAATACTCTCTATTCCACAATTGAACTGAAAACCACATAGTTAGTCCTGTGAATAGATGCTTTACCACAGTCTAGATAACAGTATACATTTATTTCTCAGCCAACTGCACAATGGCATGTTTCTAAGCATGGCAATGTGTCAACCCTGTATATAAGTGTCACAAGACTTCTAGTCTTGAACTCATCCTAGACTTCACTTGCTATTTAACCAAAAGCAATTTACATTCAATAAAATCCCCATAAAAATTCCAACACAATTTTTGTTTTCATTTTATTTTCCTCTCATAGACTATGGCCATAGCCTGGGTTAAGAATAAAACCATCTAAGATTTCAGAGGGCTATCAGAGTACTAAGGAAACAAGCAGTATGGGCCCATTCATATCTCTCTCTCTCTCTCTCTCTCTCTCTCTCTCTCTGTCTCTCGCTCGCTCGCTCTCTCTCTCGTGCAAATGTGCAGTGAACAGCCATCTCAAGATTTTACCTCTGTTAATTTCCCAACAAAATACAGTAACCTATAATTGCAAAACAAATGAGCATTTCAACAGGTCAAAGAGACAGAAACTTAACAAATAAGTGAAAATAACAGATGTCATAATAAAATGAACTTAATAGACATTTATAGAACATTCCACCCAAACACAAAAGACTATACCTTCTTCTCAGCACCTCATGGAACCTTCTCTAAAATTGACCACATACTCGGTAACAAAGCAAACCTCCACAGACCAACA
>NW_026077572.1:0-1130 GCF_014885135.2 Alexandromys fortis
TTTACAGACTATTAAGCACTTGGTATTGTGGGAAGGGGGAACTAGATGAAGAAAGGAAGTGAAAACGATGACTACATAGTGAAGACTGAGGGTGTCTGAGAGGTAAACACTCAAGAGTTTTCTAGCCACCCCTGAAAAACACTGACTAAAGAAGCTAATATGCTTGGGTTTTGATAAAACACAGTTTCTGTGTTTATTACCATGCTGTATTAAGGAAAAACCTAGATATATTTTTATAATTATGTATCTCACTAACTTATTTACTATGCAACTTTTAAAATGAACATGAATAAAACTAACAAGATACCTCTTTACTTAGTGAGATGCAGAACTTATAAAGCAGAACCCTCATCCAAATGGATAGTAAATTTGGACACTTACAAGTAGTTCACTCCTTTTGAAAAATTTCAACTTCTAGCAATCAAAAATTATTAAATAATTTAAAAAGATGAGAGTATAAATGTACCCACAGCTGTGAAGAAAAACACAAAAGAGACCAACAGTGAACCATTGACCTACAACTGCTGGAGAAGGTGTGAAGAGATAAAAGAATCTTAGTGCATCCTAGTGGGAATGTAAGATTATACAGCCATGTTGAAAGATAACTTATTGTTCTTATATCACTAAGTACATGCTTACTATATGAATAACTGGTTGATATGAAAAACAATATATCTTTGTATGAAAATGTTAATGACATTAACATAGTTTTATTCAACATAGATATAACTAAAACAGTCTTTGTTTCCTTCTAGCAGAGAATGTTTCCACAAACTGTAATACATCTAAACCCTGGACCACTACTCTGCAAGGAATATAAATGCTATATTGTTCCCAGGATCAACTTGTGTTGAAATAGCAGCGGCTGGGCTGCGTCCCCGGCACCCGACTGCCTGCATGGCTAGCTTATGCCCGAAATAATTACACGGAAACTATATTCTTTCAAACACTGCCTGGCCCGGCTAGTTCCAGCTTCTTATTGGCTAGCTATTACATAGTGTTCTAACCCATTTCTAATATTCTGTATAGCCCATGAGCTGGCTTACCAGGGAGGATCTTAACCTGTGTCTGTCTGGAGCGGGAGAATCATGGCGACTCTTTCACTAAGCTTCTTTCTCCCAGAATTCTCC
>NW_026077573.1:0-1129 GCF_014885135.2 Alexandromys fortis
AAAAACAAAAAAAAACAATAACAAAATAAAAGAGTAGACTTTGACCATATAAACAAACTGAAAAATAAAAACCACACGATCATCTCATTAGATGTTGAAAAAGCTTTTGACAAAATACAACTTCCCTTCATGATAAAGGTTTTGGAAAGAGCATGAATTGAATACAAGGAACATACCTAAGCATAATAAAGGCAATATACAGCAAGCCGACAGCCAATATCAAACTAAATGCAAAGAAACTCAAAGCGATTCCACAGAAATCAGGAACAAGGCAAGGTTGTCCACTCTCTCCATACCTATTCAATTTTTGAGGTCCTAGCTAGAGCAAAAAGACAATAAAAGGAGATTAAGGGGATACAAATTGGAAAAGAAGAAGTCAAACTCTCACTATTTGCTGCTGATATGATTGTTTACATAAGCGATCCCAAAAATTCTACCAAGGAACTTCTACAACTCATAAACACTTTCAGTAATGTAGCAGAATACAAGATTAACTCAAAAAAATCAGTAGCCCTCATTTACACAGAATGATAAATAGACTGAGAAAGAAATCAGAGAAACATCACCCTTCATAATAGCCACAAATAGTATAGACTATCTCAAAGTAACTCTAACCAAACAAGTGGAAGACTTGTATGACAAGAATTTTAAATCTTTGAAGAAAGAAATAGAAGAAAACACCAGGAAGTGGAAAGATCTCCCACTACTGGTTAGGTAGATAAAATTAACATAGTAAAAATGGCAATCTTACAAAAAAACAATCTACATATTCAATGCAATGCCATTAAAATCCCAGCAAAATTCTTCACAGACCTTGAAAGACTCAATTTCATATGGAAAAAAAAAAAAAAAACCAGGATAGCCAAAACAATCCTGAACAATAAAGGAACTTCTAGAGGCTTCACAATCCCTGACTTCAAACTCTACTACAGACCTACAGGAATGAAAACAGACTGGTACTGGCATAAAAACAGACAGGAGGATCAATGAAGCTGAATCAAAGACCCGGATATCAATCCACACACCTGATTTTTGACAAAGAAGCAAAAAATATAAAATGGAAAAAAGAAAGCATATTTAACAAATGGTGCTGGCATAACTGAATATCAACATGTAGAAGAATGAAAAT
>NW_026077574.1:0-1080 GCF_014885135.2 Alexandromys fortis
CTTAAAGGAGATTGACAGTTTTCTGGATAAATATCACTTAGCAAAATTAAATCAAGACCAGATGAGCAAATTAAATAAACCTATAACTGCTAAAGAAATAGAAACCGTGACCAACAGTCTCCTAACCAGAAAAGTTCAGCATAGAATTTTACAAGATTTTTAAAGAAGAACTAATACCAATACTCTTTAAACTGTTCCACACACAAAAAAATGAGCATTGCCAACCTTTTTCTATGAGGCTACAACTATCCTGACCCAAGCCATACAAAAACATTACTAAGAAAGAGAATTACAGACCAATCAATCTCACCATGAACATACATGCAAAAATAGCCAATTAATTACTAGCAAACAGAATTCGAGAAGATATAAAAGAAAATCATCCACCATGATTTCATCCCAGAGATGCAGGGATGGTTCAACATACAAAAATTTGTCAACATAATCCACCATATAAACAAACTGGGAAAAAAAAAAACTCACATGATCATCTCATTAGATGCTGAAAAAGACTTCAACAAAATATCACATCCCTTCATGATAAAGGTTTTAAAGAGATCAGGGATAAAAGAACATAAATAAACATAATAAAGGCAATATACAGCAAGCCAACAGCCAACATAAAACTAAATTGAGAGAAATTAAAATCGATCACACTGAAATCAGGAACAAGACAAGGTTGTCCACTCTCTGGATATCTACTCAATATAGTTCCAGCTAGAGCACCAAAAGGAGATCAAGGGGATACAAATCGGAAAAGAAGTCAAACTCTGTTTGCTGAGGACATGATATTACATAAGAGACCCCAAAATTCAACCAAGGAACTTCTACAACTCATAAACACTTTCAGTAATGTAGCAGGATACAAGATTAACTCCAAAAAAATCAGTATCCCTCCTTTACGCAGATAGTAAATAGGCTGAGAAAGAAATCAAAGAAGCATCACCCTTCACAATAGCCACAAATAGCATAAAATATCTTGGGGTAACTTTAACCAAACAAGTGAAAGTCCTGTATGACAAGAACTTTAAATTTTTGAAGAAATGAATTGCAGAAGATATGAGAAAATAGAAAGATCTC
>NW_026077575.1:0-1074 GCF_014885135.2 Alexandromys fortis
AAGGTCCTGAGTTCAATTCCCAGCAACCACATGGTGGCTCACAACCATCTGTAATGAGGTCTGGTGCCCTCTTCTGGCCTGCAGGCATATACACAAAATATTGTATATAAAATAAATAAATAAATATAATAAATATTTTTTAAAAATTGTTGGCAAACTTTTTGAGGTTTTTTTGTAGGATTACTTTTCTCTACAAATATTGTCATTTCAGTTGTCTCTACAACTTAACATGACTTCATCATATACTTTAAGTAAAAGGTTTTGTCATACAGATAAAAAAAAAAACCTTATTTCTTTCAATGGCAGTGTTTTCTAAAGTACTAAATATGTACACACTAATCCACTTTAGAGTTTTAGGGGATCCAAGTTGTATTCTTCAGTTTTCTATTTTGTGAGTTATAAAACAGCCTTATATCAATTTCTTTCTGCTTAATGCATATTGGTACAAAAGCTGAATTTAATCTTTGTTTGGACCTAGGAAGAACACGATCTGGATCAGCAGGGAAATGAGGTATGATTTGAGTGGGGTTGCTATTCCATCTCACTGTAATCTTTGCCAGAGCATCAGCTATCACTCCAAACTAAGCCAGATGATTGTGTGGATCTCAAATTATTCTACTCAGAATGTAGCCCTGCCTGGCCTGGAACTTGCTATGCATTATTGAAAGGTCTTGAATTCAAGAGAACTGTCTGCCTCTGCCTCCTCAGAGCTGGGATTAAAGGTGCACCACCATACCTAGGCCTGAAAATATTCTTTATCCCTCCCCTTCCTTTGTGCCTCAAAATTATTACTACGGGGGATAATAATTTATAGTATTCTGTAAATTAATTTAAAAGTTCAGCACCAAGCATTTTGCCCTTGTAAATAGCCCACAAATGAGAACTAGTTTAAGGAGATCTGAAATTTCTTTAATCCCAGCACTTGGGAGGCAGAGGCAGGCAGATCTCTGTGAGTTCGAGACCAGCCTTGTCTACAAGAGCTAGTTCCAGGACAGGCTCCAAAGCCACAGAAATACCCTGTCTCGAAAAACCAAAAAAAAAAAAAAAAAAAAAAAAAAAAAGGAAAATAAAATT
>NW_026077576.1:0-1137 GCF_014885135.2 Alexandromys fortis
ACCCCATTACAGATGGTTGTGAGCCACCATGTGGTTGCTGGGAATTGAACTCAGGACCTTTGGAAGAGCAGGCAATGCTCTTAACCTCTGAGCCATCTCTCCAGCCCCCCTAAGTTCTTCTGTATCATTGGAGCATCCCATCTTCAGCCCACAGGACTATAATATCCAGCAGACCTTTTCATAAAGCAGGAAATTTCAAAGACAGGTCTATTTATATTGGAAGTTTGTCAGTCACTTTCTTCTGTGTCCCGCAGAATGTCTAGCAGACTCTTTTATAAAGCAGGAACCCCAAAGGATCATCTCACCTTCTTTAGGCAACTTCAGCAGTCCTTTTTTTCTGTGAGTTCTGCATGTCTTGTTCATATAGCATAATATCAAGCAGTCCAGGCGAGAACAGTTTCTTGCCCAAATGACTAATAAATGCTATAAAGAGGCTCTTCACTGCCCATCTTCCTCTTAAAGTAGATTGGTGCTGCCAGGAGCAGATGTGTCTCATGTCATGAAAACTCCAAAGTACTTAAAACATTTTAAATACCATATTCTGTAGTCTTTGAAAGGTTTGAAGAATGCCTATCTAACTGAAATATATCACTATATATCTAAAAACCTTAACTAACATGACTACAAGCTAGACTATTATACATGATTATCTATTAACCTATATTTCTTAATTATACATTACATTTTGAAATGAGTGGCACAAACACAATACCTTAATCAAGAGCAGAAATACATATATACAATATAACAAAATTGATCTTAAATTTGTATCAATAGACCAATATCCATACCAATACAAAGTATCCATCTCTATAGCATACCCCCTTTAAATGTAAACAAACATTTATAAACAATATTTGGGAATTTAGGCAAAGTTCTCTCCAAACTGCTTCCTGGTTTTTGTTGGGCAAAGTAATTTGGGGGTGTTCATGGAGACCTTTTGGGGGGTCTTGTTGCATCAAACCATATTAGTCTGGAAGGATTTCACAGGATCTCATCCTCTGTGGAAACAAAGGAAGAACCTCTTTTCCAAAGCAATATATCCTTAAACCCATATTTTGAAATCAAGACACCTTTAAAGTACATATGTTGGCTTATCCTAGCAGTCCCAGAATCAAATGTCTCTCTGCAGTGGAA
>NW_026077577.1:0-1128 GCF_014885135.2 Alexandromys fortis
CCTGAGCTGGATCCCCAGAACAATATAGATTGTGGTGATTTGAAAGAAAATGGCCCGCAAAGGGAGTGGCACTATTAGGAGGTGTGGTCTTGTTGGAGGAAGTTTGCCACTGCATGGGCGGGCTTTGAGGTCTCTTTTCTCAAGCTTCCCTCAGTGTGACATCAGTCCACTTCCTGTTGCCTGTAAGATGAAGCACTCTCAGCTCCAGCACCACATCTGTCTGCATGCTGCCATGCTCCCCTTTAAGATGATAATGGACTGAACCTCTGAAACTGTAAGGGAGCCTCAGTTAAATGCTTTTTTCATAAGAATTGCCATAGTCATGGTGTTTCTTCACAACAATGAAAACCCTGACTAAGACATATATACACATTTTCCTCTCTATCAAGTCCTGTTCCCTCTAACAGTGGTACCCTACATTCAAGACTCAATTCTAGACTCTCCCTTACTCTCTGATCAATCATACTTCATTCTCTTACAGTGCAAATGGCTTTCCTAAATAAATTGTAACAATTCCAAGCAGTGACTGTGTATGTGTATGTAGGTGTGTGTGTGTGTGTTCTCACACATATGTGGGTAAGAGTGTACATACATGTGCATGCAGAATCCAAAGGCCAGTCTTGGGTGTTGTTCCTCAGTGTACTTGCTGACTTTGTGTGTCTACTCAACACAAGCTAGAGGAAGGAGCCTCATGTGAGGAAATGCGTCTATAAGATTCAGCTGTAAGACATTTTCTCTATTAATGATCAATGGGGGAGAGCCCATTGGTGGTGCGATCCCTGGGCTGGTGGTCCTGGGTTCTAAAAGAAAGCAGGCAGAGCAAATCAGGGGAAGCAAACCAGAAATCTGCTCTCCTCCATGGCCTCTGCATCAGCTCCTGCCTCTAGGATCCTGCCCTGTATGAGTTACTGCCCTGACTTCCTTAAACAATGAAATATGGAATTGTAAGTCAAAAAATCCATTTTCTCCCCAACTTGCTTTTTTGGTGATGGTATTTTGTTACAGCAGTAGAAACCATAACTAAGAGAAGAAGAATGCTATTTATCTCATTTTTGGAGACACAGTCTCTTGCTGAGACCCAACACTTACCTATTTGGCTAGTCTAGCAGGTCAACAACCCCAGGGATC
>NW_026077578.1:0-1102 GCF_014885135.2 Alexandromys fortis
TAATAACGTTGTACTTTTCAAAATAGGAGGGATGAAACTTTACAGTGTGAGATAATTGGTTCCATATTTTAAACTATCTATGTATGGGTGTTTTGCTTGTCTGTATACCTGTGTACCTGTTTCAAGCCTGGTACCCATAGAGACCAGATGATGGCACTGCTTTACATAGAAGTAGAGTTACAGATGGTTGTGAGCTACCATGTGGTTCTGGGAATTGCACCAGTGTACTCGGAAAGAACAGCAAGCCTTCTTTACTCTAGACCCATATCTTTATTCCCTCATCCTTCTTTTTAATTTTAAAGTTACTATGTCCTGTTTTCCATTTAACCTGTGTGGGTATTGTCCAACATTTCATCTGCCTTGGAACATCCAACCCTGGTGGAGGTGGAATCGCTGAAAAATGTTATGGAACATTTGATAGTCATCATTATTGTGGAATAAGAACCTGTGTTTTTTGATGCTGTCTCTGTCAACAAAAGATGACGCTAATGGTAAAGTGTGTTTACACTTGGTGCTATTTCTTCCTCATTATATTCTTCTTAATTTCATTGGGCGAAGTTTCTCGATCTTCCTTTTCTTACCTTGATATAAATATGTATTAAGTTTATATTCTTTTAGATTGTATATATATTCTCTCATGGGTATTCCTTTTTGTGCATGTATTTGGGGTGGTGTGTATATAGAGGAGTTTATGTACATATGTGTGAATGTGCATGCCTGTGTATATGGATTCTAGAAGACAGTATTGAGTGATAGATAGTAAGAGTGTCTATCACTCTTGCCTTTTCCATTGAGGCAGGATCTCTCACTGAACCTGGAGTTCAGTTGGGCTCACCACAGACAAGCCACAGTGACCCACTTGCTTTGTTCCCTTCAGTTCCTGGGATACAGGCATGCATGGGATTGTGCTCAGTTTTTCAACTGGACCTTGGAAGCTCAGTTCAGTGCTCCAATGTGGGTCTCTGTCTCCATATCCATCCGTGGCTGGACAAAGGTTCTATGGTTATATTCAAGAGAGTCATCAGTCTGACTATGGGACAAGGCCAATTCGGGCACCCTCTCCCCCACTGCCTAGGGTCCTAGCTGGGGTCATCCCTGTGGA
>NW_026077579.1:0-1129 GCF_014885135.2 Alexandromys fortis
GGGGAAGAGACAGAAATCTTTAATAAATAAATAAATTAATTAATTAAAAAAAGAAACAAAGTAAAGACAGAATTGGATGCTAAGATAACATGCAAAAAGAAATCCAGAGAAGACAAGGGATCCAAGAGCTAAGGCTGGAAGTGTTTCTTGGTAAAGGTATGTCCATTTAGGTTATTCAGACAGGTGGGAGACATGGATAAGGCTGTTGTGGACCATAAAGATAGCTGATGTGTGGGAATATAGGATGCGAGGATGGTAAAAAGTGGCCCTGTGAAGGCATGAGAATCCACGAAGCCTGTGAAGGAATTCAAGGCTTGTCACTGATGCACTTTGGGGGCACATTCTTTTCAAGTGGGGAGAGAGGGTGACATAGTAGGAGGTGTGTTTCAGAAAGATCATGGATTATAGATGGTTTGGTTTGGAGGGCACACTCAGTGTCGGGTACCTGTCCGTAATTGTCAATCCTTCCCTCTGTCACAGTGCAATGCCTGCCAGCCATCCACTATGCTATCTGTGGCTGAGGGATATCTTTGGAAATCAGCTCTGTGAGAAGAAGTCTTTGTGGAGTATGGACGTGTTGGAGGCTGGGGAGTCACTGAGGGTGACAGGAAGAATGAGTGGGATGTCTAGCTGGGAATATTGGAGAATGAAAACATGCAGATCTGTGGGATTTGCTTGAAGGAAGACAAGATTAGTGCTGAGTACAAATGACTGAAGGAGATTAGGGGCAGTGAAAGGGATGGGAAGAAGGACCAGAGAGACATCCAGGAGATCTTCTACCTTAATAGGAGGAACTGAAACTATACTTGCTCAGTCTGCTTATTAGTTTTTGCTTGTTTCGTTTTTGATCTTGGCTTCTCTCCTGATCCTCTTGTATCTGTTCCTTTACAGAAAGGAGTGCCATCACTGGGGAATGGACCCTCTCTTGCTCAGAGCCCTCTGTTCTTGGTTCAAGGCCATAGCTCCAGTTTAGACTCTGGTTCCTTTAACAGAGGGCTAACTGCTGAAAAGAGTTTACTTAAAGCCTACATAGAAAACTCAAACTTGACTTCCTCCTTTTTTCATTTCTTTCTATGGCTTAGGGCTCGATAAAAAAAAAAAAAAAAAAAAAAAAAAAAAAAAAAAAAAA
>NW_026077580.1:0-1095 GCF_014885135.2 Alexandromys fortis
ATTTATTATGTATACAATGTTCCTCCTCCATTTACATCTATGACAGAAGAGGGCACCAGACCTCATTACAGATGGTTGTGAGCCATCATGTGGTTGCTGGGAATTGAACTCAGGAACTCTGGAAGAACAGTGTTCTTAACCTCTGAGCCATCTCTCCAGCCCCCCAATTGTTTTTTAATACCCCAATTATCCCAAAGTGGGCCATTTCGAAACCCTTCATGCACCTTTTTATTTCCTGGGCACAATCTTACTTTCCAGCACAAGATGTTTTCCAGGTCATCTTGTACCTTTCTTTCTCCTTTTGTCCTGAGTTCAGTCGTTTCTCCATGAAGTGTTGTCTCTTCGTTGTGGACAACTGTATTTAGATATTAAAATAGGAGAAGCAACTTTTTAATTTTGAAGTTATCTTCAACTACAAAATGAAGAGCTATGTATTTAAATTTTTATGTGTATTTAATTTAGCTGGTCTTCCTTGCTTCCTTTGTGATAAAAAGGAAGGAAAATTTAAAGTTTTTAATTCTTTTTATTTATTTGAACACCATAATTATCAGGAAAGAACACACACACTACAATAGCAACTAGGAACTTGGATTGCTAGATGATATTGGGATATAAAAGGTCCTCAACCAAGAAAGAAAAAGAAACAGTGGCGCTGGTGGCCCACACCTTTAATCTCAGCACTCAGGAGGCAGAGGCAGGTGGATCTCTTGTGAGTTCGAGACCAGCCTGGTCTACAAGAGCTAGTTCCAGGACAGGCTCCAAAGCTATAGAGAAACCCTGCTCAAAAAAAAAAAAAAAAAAAAAAAACCAAAACAAACAAACAAACAAAGAGCTTCTCAGAAAGAATTTGTGGGGTGGGTGTGGCTCACTGTTAGAATCGAGGTCGTCGGGTACTTCCTAGAATGCACAAGGTTGGATGTTCGATCCCCAGCACTACAAAATAGAAAGGTAAGCTCTGGAAGTCTGCATTAATTTTTTTTTAAATATTTATTTATTATGAATACAATATTCTGTCTGTGTGTATGCCTGCAGGCCAGAAGAGGGCACCAGACCTCATTACAGATGGTTGTGAGCCACCATGTGGTTGCTGGGAAT
>NW_026077581.1:0-1071 GCF_014885135.2 Alexandromys fortis
ACAATGTGTTAGTTCACATTATGCGTTCCCAAAGGGCTTTTCTCTTCAAGGAAAATGCTGACTAGAGACTAGGAATACATTCCCGTACTGGCTGGCACACTTCACTTTCAAAAATTGTGGGGGAATGTTGAAAAGTCCAAGTTAAATACCATGCAAGGGATACCCAATGATACCTTAGAACTCCCTAAACCAGGAGTTCCGTTTCTTTAGAGAGCAATTCTTCATTTTTGGTTGGTATGAAAGCTCCACTGATTTGTGTGGAGACGGGAAATCCGTGATGCAGCAATTTACAGCACATTAACGAATCTTACCAAATACACCTAGCATTCCATTTCATTCTCTGCTCCCAGGAGACTCTACCGAGAAAATAATGTTTAAAAAAATTTAGTGCCTCCTCCAGAGGAGCATACACTCCAGAAGGAGGCATTCTGGGCTATAGATTTTTCTAGTCTTATTTATTAGTGAATATAATTTCGTTTTTCGCATTCCCATATATGTATCAATGTAACTGGTTTGCTAATAATTTTCCATGCTATTTTCAGCTTCCCTAATGGTTTGTCGTTGCTTTTTGTGCCTCTCTACAGTTGTTTCCTTGGAGTTCTGGAAGGAAGCAGCGAGTGCACATTTAGAGTTCCCTGTTACATTTATGTCTAAGTTATCTATTTTTCTGACAGTTACAAGAGCAAACCTGACGATGACTATGAAGATCCCAAGGACGTTCAAGCCATCAGAGAAGCGCAGACATTCATGGGGGATTTCAATCTGAAGACAGCCCCGGACTACAAGATCCCTGAACACATGAGGATAAATGCTGCCAAGAAGGAGGAGGAACTGGGGCACCTTGACACAATGGTACTTAACCCTCATTCGATGGTTGTGACGTCTGATGATGTCATGACGAGGAAAAACACCCTGGTGTTAACTAGAGTCAGCTCAGCCACCTGTTTAATCTCATCGATCCACACATGTATATGCATATATGTGTGTGTACATATAATGTTAGAGTGGGCAGTCAAGTAATGGTACATGTGTATGGGTGTAAGGACAACTTTGTGCAGTCCTTTCCCTCTT
>NW_026077582.1:0-1092 GCF_014885135.2 Alexandromys fortis
CAAAGTGAGCCTAGACTAACTACAGTGTAACTTTATTAGACCAAAAAAGCTGTATGCAGCATGAGCTCTTTTGTGTGAGAGAGAGAGAGAGAGAGAGAGAGAGAGAGAGAGAGAGAGAGAGAGAGAGAGAGAGAGAGACTATTACAACACTGACGTGTGTGACTGCCTTTAACTGAGTGGGTCTCTGAAAAGAATTCCTCAGGCTGCTATTGATGTCCCTGCCTCCATGGCTATCACATTGTGGAGGAACAATTAAAGAGATTCAATGACCCCCATGTTTATCTTTGGGGTCATGACATGAAATTTAGGTTTAAATAAAGTTCAAATGCAAACAGCATGTGTAAATAAGCAGTCCTGACCACAGCTAACCCATCTCTGAGGCACCTGGTTCCAGGAGGGCAAGCCGTCAGCACTGTGTGAAATCTGTTCCTGGGAGACCAGCGGCCCTCTGCCTCACACCAGGACTCTAGCATGAGATTCCCGGGTAGGGTTCACTTCTTTGGAGTCCACTGTGTCAGTGGTCTAAGAGCCAGCAGAAGGGAAGAAGTGTCTCTCTAGGGTCCATTCACTCCTGCCAGGACTTAACATCTCAGTAAACCACAGGTTGATGACAGAAAAACTTCTAGAAAAGCATCTCATTCAGCACTGCAATGATAAGCATTTATCTGTGCAAGAAAGAAGTACAAAGCAGAAACCCAAACTTGAGAATGCCCAAGTTTCACCTGCTAAACTGGCTCATCAGGACATACACTCTAGAGCCGAGGATAATGGTTTCCTGCCTCAAGCTATCCCCTGAAATAGCTCTTAGCAACCCTAGATTTGAATGATCTTTCTCCTGAATGGCCTCTACAACACTCAAGCCCACTAACATAATTAAATTTACTATCATGGCTTGCCACAGATTGTAGGCATCTCCATAACAACTTGTGTTTTGTTCTTAATGTCGACTCTGGTATCCAGCCAAGTACCAGAACCCAGGTATCAGGACAGCCTTAAATTCCCAATGTTTACTTCTTTTTTCTTTTTTTTTTTTTTTTTTTTGGTTTTTTGAGACAGAGTTTCTCTGTAGCTTTGGAGCCTGTCCTGGAACTA
>NW_026077583.1:0-1070 GCF_014885135.2 Alexandromys fortis
ACTCCTAGGGGGTAAAACCTTCCTATTGAGTCCCAAATTGATCAAATACCCACAATCACCTTGCTGGTAAATTGTTTTAATTACAGAATAATATATAGCTTTGTTGTCCCATGCAAGGGTGCTCTTGGCTATATTGTATATTTCCTTCTCTAGAACTGGTTTCAGGTATTTATCTGAGGAGTCAAGTTCATGTCAGTGGGAAACTTTATAGTTTACAACTGGGGCATCATAGGTGTTCATTGATATAAAGTTGGTCATTATTTCTATATTTTGTGGAGAGAGATAAAAAAACTTTATTATTTTATTTTTCTATTTTGTTTTAACAGTACCTGTTGTACAAGTTTGAATATGCCTTGAATTTTGTTATTAAAGGTAACTAACATCTTACCCTATTTTTAACTGTATAAAAGTCTCCTTATGTAATTCAGTACCATGTATATTCAAAATATTTAATTAAAAGGTACACATACTAAGAATTTTACACTCAAATATATAACCATGGGATTATTTTCATAGTTCTTTTACTAACTCAGTGACCTTTTTGGTATTCTTTTCCTTACACTGACAACAAGATTTTGTATCGAAGAATCTATCAGTTAGTCTATCAAGTGAGTGAAAGCTAAACACGGGCTAAGGTAGGGGGCTGTTCTGATATCCAATAGGGCACAAGCAAAAATTAGTCAAAAGAGATAAAGAACGCCAATGCATAATATAAATGAAACAACCTTTATAGAACCTATAATGATGATAAATATATATGCAAGAGTTGGGACTCCCATTTTCATAAATAATCACAAATGGGCATAACAGTCTCATAGACCCAAGAGTAGCAGGTCCTTCAATACCTCACTCCGATCTTCAGATAGATCCTTCAAATTCAACTTCAGCAAATAATCCCAGTGAGATGGCACAGCAGGCTTCAGAGACACTCCATAGACACTAGCTTCCAAGCCTGGTTATCCAAATCCAATCTGGGAACTCACATGGTATGATAAGAACAAAATGGACTCTCAAATGTGGTCCTCTGGCATTCCCCACCATGACCTATATTTCATACTTGCACACACACA
>NW_026077584.1:0-1130 GCF_014885135.2 Alexandromys fortis
TCTATAGGAGGACGTCTCCTCTCTATAGGTGCGTGTTAATGGAACAGTGACATGGCAAAGTCTATAGGAGGACGTCTCCTCTCTACAGGTGGGGTGTGGATGGAGCCTGACTGGCTCCGAGTCTGGGCAACTTGGAAGCCAGAGGCTAGAGGCCACTCTCAGCAGTCTCTTATGGCAGGGACCACTTATGAGTGGTCCAAAAGAAAAGAAAAAGAAAGAGAAAGGAAAATCCTGGGCCCTGAATCGAATGTATCGCACTGCGTGTGCAATGTTAGCGTGGGGGGACCAGCCCTGGGAAGGTTTTTAGGCAGAGTCAGAGGGAAGCCATGGAGTCACTGCTGGAGACAGACCAGCTGAAACTTTGTTGGTAGGCCACAACCTTGTGGTGATGCACAGATTACTAGAAATGGGTTAAATTACGATATAAGAGTTAGCCAATAAGAAGCTAGGGCTAATGGGCCAAGCAGTGATTTAAATAATACAGTTTCTGTGTGATTATTTTGTGGCTGAGCAGCAGGGACCCAACAAGCGGCCTCCTCACAACAGAGGATGTTATTAGGACAAGTGACTATCACTAAGCCCAGCCCTCTTCACTTGTCACTCAAATGGGACCCCAGTGATTTGCAGACAAGTGTTTGGGAAAAGGAAAACACTTTATTCAGTAAGCCAGCAAGACTGAAGACACAGTAGACGTGGTAGACCGGCAACGGTCAGACAGCCCACTTTTATTTTTGTGGAAATGGTGGCTTTAGGACTAGTTGAGGGCAGAGGCTGTGTTATCTGCAGATAACCTGCAGATGCCCAAAGCCTGCTTTTAGCAGGGATGAGACTGTGCACATGCGTCAGCTTGCCCTGCCCTTTAAAGACCCCCTGGACCACCACTATCTTCGGTCTCCGGGAGCATTGCAGTCATGCACACGCATGCACCCGGCCCTCACTCCCTATCAGCCATGTATGTTGAAATAGGAGCGGCGGGGCTGCGTCCCCAACACCCCGGCCGCTTGGCTAGCTCATGCCCGAAATAACAACACACAAGTGTTCATTTAAGAACTGCTTGGCCCATGAACTCTAGCCCTTACAGGCTAATTCTCGCACCTGGACTAGCCCATTTCTAATGATGTGTGTAAGCA
>NW_026077585.1:0-1128 GCF_014885135.2 Alexandromys fortis
GAATTTTCAAAGAAAAGAATTAGGGATGGGTCCTTAAGGCATTCGTTACCTCCCAAGAAGCACGGGGATGAAAAGGAGCAATAATTTACTTGCACAAATGTTGACACTATACACTTTAATTCCGCAAGTCCACTCTTCCTAACTCTCCACAGTACTGTAGCAGGCACAGTACCCCGGCTTCTGCACTTCCCATTGCCCCAGTTACACAGGTTCTGCTTCGGGAAAGCACGACGTCACGTATGCCAGGAGCTCCAGCTTCTTTTTCATTTCAAATGGAAGACAAGTCGTGATCTACTAATGTCAACCACTTCTAGTTATGCCGTCAGCTATGAGTAACTTAGCCGTTCTACACCTTCTGTTTTCTTACATGTAAAAAGAAGGGATAATGCCACTTGCTTCATTGGGCCGCGGTGAGAATTAGTAAGCAACAGCAGAGTCAGAACAAAAGAGTAATGTGTGGCTCCAGTGGGCTAAGGCATGCCTGCGCATAAGCGGATGGTTTATGCAAGTGACCGGCCTGCTGGGAGGGCGCTAGGAAGCAACAGAGCCAAACCTGCATCAGACCATCTGACTCTAACGTTAGAGAACTTTTCACTAAAAACAATAATGAAATCAACTCATCTGTATCATTTTATAATAAACTGTAGAATCATAGGTGGTGTGATATGTAACTGTACTAGTATACTTACAAAAACAATTAACATATACGATCATCTATCATTCGTTACATACACAGCAGTGCTAGAATGGCAGGGTCCCTGATGGGCACAGGAAGTGAGCTTCCATGCATTTCCTTTTGATATCACTATGCAGCCACTGTCAGGATCTCAGATCACAGGCTCCACCTTTGAAACCCAGTGTCATTCCCCCAAATACCTCCAAAACCTTGACCTACGTCTTGAATATCTCCGAGGCTCAATTCCTTACAATTTGAGCAATCATTCTCGTTGGAGATAGGCTGAAGATTCAATATTAACTGACTGCACTGAAGCTATAGAGAAAATGCTTCATACCAACTGCACCATGAGTCATCCACGTCTTAAGTCCCGCACTTACATTTTACATTGTGAAGGATTTGTTCAAACCTTCTGAGCTAGTACGTGGCCAAGTCAGAATCTGAACTCTGAC
>NW_026077586.1:0-1130 GCF_014885135.2 Alexandromys fortis
CTGGAACTAGCTCTTGTAGACCAGGCTGGTCTCGAACTCACAGAGATCCACCTGCCTCTGCCTCCCAAGTACTGGGATTAAAGGTGTGCGCCACCACCGCACGGCTTCACATAAAATAAATTTTAAAATTAAAAAAGAAAACACTGTAGGGGTTGGTTCTGAAGCTCAGTGCTAGAGTGCTTGCCTAGCATACTGAAGGCTCTGGGTGTCGCCCCTGCCCCAGACACATGCAGAATAAAACAAAAAAATAATTATGATTCCATTTAGGACCCATCCAGATGATAGTTCCAGATACTGAATTTCAAAAAAATGAATATGTATGAGTATTTTGCCTACATGTGTGCCTGTACACCACATGCGTGTCTGACACCTGTAGAGGCCAGAAAGTGGCTGAAGTAGGAGGGTCATGCCTTGAAGGACAGCCTGTGATAGCAAGAGAGAGCTCTAAATTAGATAGCCTGAATCATAGAGAGTCTGTCTTGAGACAGAGTTTCTCTGTGTGGCCCTGGCAGTCCTGGAACTCACTCTACCCCCATACCCAATTTTAGGAGGTGCTGGGTATCAAACTCAGGGCTTCCTACACACTAGGCAAGCATTCTGCCAACTGAGCTGCATCCCAGGTCTTGTTTTTTTTTAATATTTATTTATTATGTATACAATATTCTGTCTGTGTGTATGTCTGCAGGCCAGAAGAGGGCATCAGATCTCATTACAGATGGTTGTGAGCCACCATGTGGGAATTGAACTCAGGACCTTTGGAAAAGCAGGCAAGGCTCTTAACCGCTGAGCCATCTCTCCAGCCTCCCCCAGGTCTTATCTCTCCAGCCTCCCCCAGGTCTTGTTTTAAGGCCGGCCTTGGTCCTCCTGCTCCTGCCTCAGCCTCCTGAGTGCTGTGGTTACAGATGCCAGGCTGCTAATTAAATGCCTTTGAAAACTTTTTTTGCAGCCAGTAGACAAGAGAGCACAGCATAGAAGAGCATCTATCTCCAGTAAACAGGTGAGAGATCTTCACCTTGAGTCCTCATCAAGGAAAAGAGAAGCCACATTACAAAGGAGGAACTGCACGTAATACTAGATGGGTAAAACAATAATCAGAGTAATTATTATTTTATTTATTTATTTATTTATTT
>NW_026077587.1:0-1131 GCF_014885135.2 Alexandromys fortis
AAAAAAAAAAAAAGAAAGAAAGAGTAAGTTCTAGGATGGCTAGGGATACACAGTGAAACTTTGTTTCAGAAACCAAAAGGTTATTTTTATTTATTTGGTGGTTGTGACTTACCCACTGTGTGCTAGGAACTGAACCCAAATCCTCTGGAAGGGCGGCCAGTGCTCCTAACTGCTGAGCCATCTCTCCAGCCCCTAAAATTACTTTCCTGTAGTTTATACTTGTGAGGCTCAAAGACTGTCATGAATTTGAGGCCAACGTGGATTATGCTGTAAGATACTGCTTCAACCTGGAGCCCCTCAGAATCATCCCGTCACTACTTCTACATGGATACATTTCACACTTAACAATCTTAAAATGTAGTGTCCTACCTCCATCTTTTGTTTAATTTTTTGAGACAGGGTCTTTCTGTGTAGCTCTGATTGTCCTAGAACTCAATATGTAAACCAGGCTGACCTTGAACTCACAGAGATCCATTTACCTCTGCATCTTACTAGGAAGAAAGGTGTGTACTACCACACTTGACTCCAATTCCATTTTAAGATGAATTTCTTGACTTTTTTTTTTGTTCCATGGCCTCTCCTCTCTACCCTCCATCTGGCAGTGCTAGGGACTGAACCCAGGGTTTGTCATGCACACCAGGGAAGTACTCTCCCTCTGAAGCATATTCCCGTGGCTCTCAGATTATCTCTTCAAGATTTTCCTAACACCCCATAGGGTGCAATTTACCTGGACCTGCAGACTTGAACACACTGAAGATGCAAGCCACCCTTCCTTCACCATCGCCTGGCTAGCTTCAACTTTCTTTTTTCTAGAGCGTATTTTTTCTAGCTTGAGCAACATTGTCCTTCACAGCGAATGGCAGTCAAAACTGTTTCCATTTTCTGCTGTCCCAAGGATATCATCTCCTTGCTAGCTGACTAATCCACTGCCAAGAAATGGGATGAATCTGTTTTTCTTTTTTTTAAATATTTATTTATTTATTATGTATACAATATTCTGTCTGTATGCCTGAAGGCCAGAAGAGGGCGCCAGACCTCTTTACAGATGGTTATGAGCCACCATGTGGTTGCTGGGAATTGAACTCAGGACCTTTGGAAGAGCAGGCAATGCTCTTAACCACTGAGCCATCT
>NW_026077588.1:0-1077 GCF_014885135.2 Alexandromys fortis
GCACATTCAAAGTCCTGACATTTGGGATACATTTGTGAACCAAAAAGACAAAGGTCTCCAAATTTCAGGGAACTGAGATCATGAGCATTATGCATTTGCAGCTGGGGGGATGAGAAGAACACAATAAACTCAATAAATGAGAAAATGTTACGTTAGTGAGGAGATGGAAGACTATTAAAAACAGTAGAGATGAATAAATTCAACTGAGATGTCAGGGAGGAAGGGATATGGTTTGCAGATAAGAAAAAAAAAGAGCAGTCAAGGGTGGTCTCCCTGAGAAGGGCAGACACGACTTATACATCAACATTCAGACTGCAGTGCAGCAACAGAGTCAACTGTCTGGAAATCTTGAAGATGGGCAGTGGAAACAGCAAGTGCCAAGGCCCTGGGGTAGGAGTATTCCTGAAGAGCAAGTGCCTGTTCAGGGCCTATCATCAAGAACGGTCACATGAACAGGTCTGAGCAATGAGAACAAACATAAGCAGTGCTATGATTATGGCTGTTCTCTAACAGACAAGTGTGATGTCACACACAGGTCATGAAATAGCTCACTCTGTACCCATCAGGTTGTGGAAGAAGCTGGCACCCTTCCCCAGATCTCAGAACATGATCTATGAGCCATAGGTTGGAACCTCTTGGGCTGTGAGCCAGTAAGATGATTGGGAAAGAAGGGGGTCATAAAATAGGCAGAGTGATCATTGACCAGTCAGTTCAGTTGACATGGCTCAGTTTGAGAGGCTCAGTCTCATAAAGTAATGCGGAGATGCGGAGGGCAACAGAGGGAAAAATCCATCATTGACTTCTGACCTCCATGTGTGCATTCATGGGCAAATGTACCTGTGTACACACACACACACACACACACACACACACACACACACCACAGAGACATTCTTGTTAAAGTGAGGAGGAGAGAACCCTAGTCCTACTGAGCTCAAGACCTTCCTTATGTCCCACCCTGCAGCCCCAGGCTCCTTCTATAGAACCTTGGACATAAAAGAGATCCAAGAAGCAAGTTGAAAAATCTTGGTGAATGGCAAAAATTACGAGCGCCCGAGTTTTGAGTTGTGTGGTTAG
>NW_026077589.1:0-1127 GCF_014885135.2 Alexandromys fortis
TAAGACACACATATAGATACAGAGACACATGGATGGGAAAACACAGATTCCATAAACCCGCATAAATTGGAAACCATAATATATAGCAAAAGATCTATAGGATAAGGAAAAAATAAAAGAAAAAAGTTCAGACAAAGTATTATGAGACAAGAAAACCTCAAACCCTGCCCAAAACACCAGACAGCAACAACAACAATAACCAAGCAAGCAAAATAACCAACCAACCAACCAACCAACCAACCAACCAACAAACCAACTAAATAGCAGCAACAAAACCTCCAAAACTTTTCACTTGAGATGATTTTGGATTGACTGTTTACTACTGGACATGGGACCTGCCTGGAGGAAACAAACTGAAACTCTTTTGGAGAACTAATTTTTCATTTGAGAGTGGTTATCAATTGGAGCTAGCGTCTGGATTAGGGGCAGGGTTTGTGTCTATTTCCATTCTCAGTACTTGGACCCCATCAGGCCCAGACCTGCGCAGGCCCTTTATTGCTGCCACAGTCTCTATGGGTTCATATGTGCACCAGTCCTGCTGAATTTCAAGATCCTTGTTTCCTTGGTGTCCTCCATCTCCTCTGGCTCTTACACTCTTCTGCTGCCTTTTCCACAAGGTTCCCTGAGCCCAGAGGGAAGGTATTTGAAGACACTCCATTTAGGGCTGACTGTTCAAAGGTCTCTTACTTATCTTCACATTGTCTGGTTGTGGGTCTCTGTATTTGTTACCCATTTACTGTAGGAGGAAGTTTCTCTGATGATGGTTGAATATGACAGGATCTATAAATATAACGGAATGTTAAGATTCATTTTGTTGCTACATTCCTTTGGTAGAACAGTAATATTTGGTTTTCCTCTAGGTCCCTGGCCAATCTAGTCTCAGGATCTTAGATACCCAAGCATTGTTGGACGTGGGTTCCATCTCATGGGGTGGGCTCAAATCAAATCAGATATTGGTTAGTTACTCCCACAATTTTTTCTCTTACTTAGTTTTCATTCATAATCATAAACTTAACTCTACAATCCAGCTAGACTTGAAGGGGAATGAGGAAAATATGGAACCTAAAGAACTTCAGTGAAAGCAGAGATTACAGGGTACTGCGAGCAGATGGGCCTAGGGTGCTCTC
>NW_026077590.1:0-1128 GCF_014885135.2 Alexandromys fortis
GGACAATGAGGACTACTGAGACCCCAAGAACAATGGCAATGGGTTTTTGATCCTACTGCACGTACTGGCTTTGTGGGAGCCTAGGCAGTTTGGATTGCTCTTTGGGCTGACGAGGGAGGGGGACTTGATTGGGGGAGGGGGAGGGAAAGGGGAGGCGGCGGTGGGGAAAAGACAGAAATCTTAAATAAATAAAAAATAAAAAAAATAAATAAATAAATGACTCAGGCTCTCAAATACAAACACAGCTGTGCAGAGAAATCAGACCACAAACTATGTCGTAGAGGAAACCCAACAAGTGGAAGCCTGCAGGGAAGTGGCAGCCAGAGCTCTGGTAAAAGGAGAAAAGCCACTCATAAGAATAAATCCCGAGAGCCCTAGTGGTGGCCTGACCCCGGCTTTAATAACTGTTACTCCATCTGTATCCCAGCTCTCCTTTTCCTGACCTAAATGAGGATGGATGTAAAGTGCCCGGGTGCTTCTATTACTTCTGTATCTTGCTCCCCTGAAAATAATAAAGAGACTCTTACACCCAGGAAAAATACCCACTAAGAAGACCAATATTGAATACAAAAAGTGCAGTAAGTAAAAAGTGCCCTGATAAAGTCTCCTAACCAATAAAAGCCCAAGACTAAATGGATTCCCCATCATCTTCTACCACAAACCTTTCAAGAAGAACAAATGGTCCCATAAAACAGAAAGGGAAGGAACATTAGCAGATTTCACAAAGCTACTCTTATACCCTCCAAAAACAAACATTAAATCATGGTATACCACCACTATCACCACCAGCAGCAGCAACGAAACTATAGACCAGTTTCTCTGGTTGACATATTAGCTTAACCAAGTGCTTAAAATGAAATTTAATAACAAAAGGACTCTAAGCCAGGCATGGTAGCACAAGACTTTAATCCCAGAACTGCAGAGGCAGAAGCAGGCAGATATCTGTGAATTTGAGGACAACCTTGACTACACATTGATTTCCAAAACAGCCAGAATTACATAGAGAGACTCTGTCTCAAAAATAAATAAATAAATAAATAAATAAATAAATAAATAAGACTCTACACACTGATGTCATTATAATTCAACATATATAAATCAATAAACGTAATTTATCTCAAAAATAGA
>NW_026077591.1:0-1109 GCF_014885135.2 Alexandromys fortis
CTGACAAATAAAAGATGTCCGTCTTTGCATCGGACATTTTTCCTCCGTACTCATTATCAGACATAAACAACAGTATACTCTGCCAGAGTGAAACAAAACGTTTAAGACAGTTTCCTTTCGAAAGCCATCTAACCTCTGTATGCAACACGAGCGTTCGAAAGTCGTCCTCATTTTCTTCACACAACTGTCGAAAAATACGATCTTGAAGAGCATGAGACTTTATGTAGTTCACAACGCTTATGACGACTGAGAGTGACTCATTTAGACGTCCTCCCAAGTTCTTGGCAACTAAATGTTGTCTGTGAATGACGCAATGGATAGTAGAAACGGAAGGTATAACACTTTTGAGATGTGCATTGAACCCTTTGTATCGTCCAACCATAGAAGCGGCACCGTCGGTTGCACAAGAAATCAAGTTCTCCATTGGGATACCCTTTTCGCAAAAATAACTTTCGACTTCTAAATAGATTGTCAGTCCTTTTGTATCCGTTTTAATCCTCTTAGCAAATAAAAATTCCTCAATTAGTTCGTTTCTGCTCCAAAATCTAACATAAGCCATTAACAACGAGTCATTATTTGGTAAGGTGCTTTCGTCTACTTGAAGAGAAAATTTAGTTGATTGTAACAAGCCAACCAATTGTTCTTCTACGTCGTGCGCCATCTCATCGATCCTTCTGGAAACAGAAGAATTACTCAACGGAATTGATTGGATTATTTCTGAGGCACTCAAATTCATGACGTCGGATAATAATATGGAGAACGAAGGCAAGATAAGTAACTCACCAATCGTATGAGCATTCATAGTTTTAGCAATCAATTGACTTATTTTATATGAAGCCGCGAGACCCCTATCTTTCTTCTGTGTCACATGTGTAAACATTTTTTCTAGGGTAGACCTTCTTTCGAAATTATTTTGAAGTTTTTTGTAAAATGATAAGGGCTTATCCACATTCCCCGGATGCGAGGTATCCCGATGTATTTTCAGTTTGCTCGGCCTCATGCTGTCATTTGACAATGTAGTCTGGCAGATCAAGCACATGGGTAAAGATGGATTTTGAGGACACTCTATGAAGCCATACGATAAGTATTCAACCGAGTATTGCCGACAC
>NW_026077592.1:0-1132 GCF_014885135.2 Alexandromys fortis
TCTGTCTGCATGTATGCCTGCAGGCCAGAAGAGGGCACCAGACCTCATTACAGATGGTTGTGAGCCACCATGTGGTTGCTGGGAATTGAACTCAAGGTCTTTGGAAGAGTAGGCAATGCTCTTAACCACTGAGCCATCTCTCCAGCCCCCTAAAGGAAAACTTTTAAATCAGTAAATGAGTTTGGCTTGGGAGTAGGACAAAATTTCTAACGATTTCTGAAATAGCCCTAAACATACATCTGCCATTTTGTACCACCTAGTCACGCAAAGTTAGCATTCTCAGCAATGATGATTATAAAGTCAGAATACTGATCCACTTTGAAAAACGTAGACGTTCTACCTCCTGGAACTGCAGCTCCTCAGCCAAGCTAAAACTCTTAGGGGCTGAGGATCTAGCTCAGTTGGTAGAGCACTTGCCTCATGGGCACAAAGCCCCAGAGTCCCGAGCACCAAAAATAAGAGGCCACAGTGGAGCACCCCGCACTTGGGAGGCAGAAGCAGGGGGAGTCAGGTGTTCAAGGTCATTTTTGGCTACGTGACCTTTGGCTCTCTGACAGGTTCAAAACTGGTTTGAGCTACATAAGGCATGAGACTCTCCCTTACCCTCCCCCAAATTAATTTTTTCTGGTTATGGTGGCATACACTATTGATTTCAGCGGTTAGGAGGCAGAGGCAGGTGGATCTCCCTGAGTTTGAGGCAAAACTTGCTCTACTTGCAAGTTCAAGGCCAGCCCGGGGGTACGTAGTGGAAACCTGCCTTAAAAAGTTATTTTAAAAATAAGTGAGCGCAGCCATCTCATTAGTATGGAATTTCCCATCATCTTTAATAAGTGCTAAAATTATGTGTGTGCCAAGGAATTATTTTAAAATCAATTTCTCTGTGGTTTATCTTTAGAAAATGATTTGTGTATCTATTTTGTGTACCGATATACCTAGAGTCACGTAAAAATTTCCTAGGTGAAATGGGGTCACAAGCGGGAAAAATTAAGAAGCCCGATCTAGAGAAATGTTGACACTGATCAAGAAGTGACACCCAAGGGCTGGAGAGATGGCTCAGTGGTTAAGAGCACTGCCTGCTCTTCCAAAGGTCCTGAGTTCAATTCCCAGCAACCACATAGTGGCTCACAACCAT
>NW_026077593.1:0-1067 GCF_014885135.2 Alexandromys fortis
ACCCTAAGTAAAACATATAAAGATCCACCTGGAAAGTCAAAACAGACAAGATCGCCTAACAAAATTGGGAGTTTGGGGGTGAGGGAAGCAAGGAGGGTGGAAGGGGAAGAGAATGGGAGAAATAAAGAGATAAAGGAGAAAGTAGGCAGAGTCAAGGAGATGCCATGTAGCTGCTGCAGAATAAAGATGCTTGATGGAATCTTGCCAGCAGGCCACAACCTCATGGTGAAGAAAAGATCAATAAAGATAGGTTGATTAAAGATGTAAGAGTTCACTAGAAACATGCATAAGCTAATAGGCCAACAGTGTTGTAATTAATACAGTTTCTGTGTGATTATTTTTGGTCTGATTACCAGGAAACAAACAGCCACCTCCTACAGAATGGCCCCCAACAAATGCTTGAGGCTGATGGCTACCACCCATTTTGGATCCAGAAGCTTGTGTGCCCACTGGGGTTCAGGAGGAAAGTAGCTGAGACCATACTTGCAGTTCAGCAATCAAACCTTTCAAAGACTAACAGAATATATAAAGTGCTTTGAGAATTTAGGACTTTTCATGACAATGAGACTCATCTGCTCCTGGAAGCACCAATCTGCTTCAAGAGGAAGATGGGCATCAAAGAGGTTCATTATGAAGTTTGTTAGCTATTTGGGCAAGACACTGCACTTGCCTGGACTGCTTGATGCTATGCTACATGAACTGGACATACAGGACCCACAGAAAAGTGACTACTAAACATTCCAAAAGACAAAATTGACCTTAAGCTTTCCTGCTTCACAGAAGAAACTTCCAAACATTTTACAGGACACAGAAGAAAGCAACTGACCACCTTTGCCATTTTCAGGCAGAAAAGATCTTCTGATTTTCTGCTTCGTGGTAATGTCTCCTGATACTGTTGACTTGTAGACCGAAGATGGATGCTCCAATGTTGCAGAAGAACTTTGGGTGGTTATACAGGCAGAAATATATCTCTGTCAATTGTAGATTTTTGGAAGTTGATTACAATGTACTTTGTGTTTGCAGAGGTAATATTATATCCTTCAGGAGTCTTTGATGGCATTGAAGAA
>NW_026077594.1:0-1127 GCF_014885135.2 Alexandromys fortis
GTTTAAAATTTACAGTTTGGGAATCACCATTACAATTCTAAGAGCAAAGGTTTCAAAATAAAGCATGAAAGAGAAGGTCTATTATATGTTTGGAATCATTAGATAAGGAAACACCATACAGGTCAAAATAAGCTTTATTGCCCAAAACAGACATCATAATATTGTGGAAGAAAAGAGAAGACATTCTTGGTTAGAATGGATAAGAAAATGCTATGAATCACCATATGTGCCAACCTCTGCCTGTTTCTACAGAAACACTGTGAGCAAGAACTTTATCTGTTAACTCTACAGCACGAGGTATTCTCCCCTGCCACTGACTCGAGGATCAAAAGATGCCCAAACAATTGCTGGGTTAGTGAATTCGAAGAAAAACTGGACTAAAGGGAATAGACTTGTAGCCTAATTTCTCCTCAAGCCTTAGCATTTTGCAGTGATGAATGTTGGGGAATATTACTGTCAGGTGTGTGACTTTTGTTTACTCTGCCTTTGTTTAACTCTGAAGCTGTGTTACTGTGCTTGTCTTAAACACCTGATGGTCCTAATAAAGAGCTGAACCACCAATAGCGAGGCAAGAGCAAGGATAGGAGGGCTGGCAGGCAGAGAGGATAAATACAGGGAGAAACGAGGATGAGGAGGAGGAGCAAGAAAACAAGGAGAGGGTGACGTCAGGTGCCAGTCACCCAGCTACCCAGCCAGTCACGGAGAAAGAAGTAAAGAAAGGTATACAGAAAGAAAGATAAAAGTACAGAGGCAAAAGGATGATTAAACTTAAGAAAGGCTGGCAAGAAACAAGCCAATCTAAGGCAGGCATTCATAATGAAAAATAAGCCTTTTTGTGTGATTTATTTGGGAGCCAGGCGGCGGGCCCCTCAAAAAGAGTCAAAAGAGCAAAAGTTTACAATGGATGAACAGCCATTCTGAGTTGAAAAGCGTACAATGCAGTCCATAAAAAGTCAAATAACAGCATCAAGAGTTCAAATTCAGGGCTGGAGAGATGGCTCAGCGGTTAAGAGCACTGACTGCTCTTCCAGAGGTCCTGAGTTCAATTCTCAGCAACCACGTGGTGGCTCACAACCACCTATGAGATCTGGTGCCCTCTTCTGGCCTACAGGCAGGATACTTTTTAT
>NW_026077595.1:0-1068 GCF_014885135.2 Alexandromys fortis
TTCTGGCTTCCTTTGCTCCGGGTCCTGGGAAGGGGCAGAACCTCCAGAAGCAATGGCCTTTCACCCCGAGTCTGGAAGGGAGCCTAGCTTGCCCTAGCTGGCGGGAGGGGGGGGCTGCACCACCAAGGGTAAAGAACGCAGACCTCCACTCCTGGCTTGGCCTCAGCCCCTCCAAGAACTGTTTGTTTCCCCGGAGGAGCCAGTACGCTCTGTACCCAAGGACGTGCTGACAGCCAGGGAATCCGTAGGGTCCTAAAGGTCGACCTGCTCCTTTCCTTGCCTGTCTTCCCCAAATGTCAAAGTTGCCTAGCTTTGGGCATGGGCATGCAGGTTTCAGCCCAGGGTAACTAGCCCCGTGGAGGTAAGACACCTCAAATGACAATCCTCTACATCCAAAAGACCACTGTCCCCAAGTCTGTCTATATTCAGTGTCTCCTCTCTGCAACACTTCTTAGCCGGCCTCTTTTTCACCAACTTCTGCCCACCTTTTAACTCTTTGCCCTCAGTCCTGCAATAATAGGAATGTTCTGGTAAGCTGGGTATATAGCTCAGTGGTAAGAGCATTTGCCCAAGGAGCTGAAGACCCTGGAGTAGATGTGCACGCACACGCGGGGGGTAGGGGGTGAACCAATAAAGAAAATAAACTGTTAGCCCGGTAGTGGTGGCCCACACCTTTAATCCCAGCACTGGGGAAGCAAAGGCAGGTGGATCTCTGTGAGTTCGAGGCCTGGTGCACAGAGCAAGTTCCAGGACAGGCTCCAAAGCTATACACAGAAACCCTGTCTCGAAAAAAAAGAGAAGAAAGAAAGAAAAGAAACTGTTAAAGTAATATGGGTTTGGTTGTCCTTGCTTGTGATCCTAGCTTTCAGGAGACTGAGATAGGAGAATCATGGTGAATCCAAGGACAGCCTGGGCTACAGAGTGAAATCCCATCTCAAACAAAGAAGAATGAAGCAGGAGGGTTGGGTCAGTGGGTAGGAGAGACGGGTCAGCGGGTAGAAGAGATGGGTCAGCGGGTAGGAGAGAGGGGTCAGTGGGTAGGAGAGAGGGGTCAGTGGGTAGGAGAGA
>NW_026077596.1:0-1126 GCF_014885135.2 Alexandromys fortis
ACATTTCATTTTTATTCTTTTAAATTTTCTCTTAACATTTTACAGTACATTCTTCTCTTGAAATACATTTAGTAATGACTGATTCTTCCTTACTCTTTATATGAAAGACTATTTAAAATTGTTCATCTATCTAATTACTTTATGTTTTGTATTTGTTTAATAACTTAGGATCTTCTAATTAGAAAAATCCTATAAATAATGCAAAATTTGGAAAATAATGGCTACAAAATTTCCCCTGCCTCCAGATCCATCTATTTGCCTAAAAATTTCATAATTTAATTTTTGACAGCTGAATAATTTTCTATCTTGTAATTGTACACAATGGATTTTCATTATCCATCAGTTAATGGACATCTGGGTTGTTTCTATTTCTTGGCTATTGTAAACACAGCATCAATGAATATGGATGAACAAGTCCCAAGCCTAACTGGGAAATATAGACTGGACTTGACGAGGAAAGAAGCAATCTCAAAATTGAGTTAGAAAAGGTGGAAGGGTTGAGTGGATAGTAAAGTAAGGAATTGGGGAATGTGAACACTTTCAAAATATATTGTATGATAGTCTCAAGGATATATATATAAATTTTTGTGGGAGATCGTGAATAGAGTAGTCCCATACTAGTTCAGAATTGAGTAAAAGAAAGGGATTTTTATTTAGGAGTGAATCACAGATCACAGTCCTCTGCAGGGACAGGGAACAGGAACCTAATCCAGCAGCCACATGAGAGAGGAAAGACAGAGGGTGCTTAAATGCTCACTTTTTTGGTAGGCAAGGCCATGCCCAACCTGGTTTAACCTCTCAAAGGTCATTGACTAAAGGAGGTTCACCAGCACCTACCCTTTTTGTCTAAATAAAAGTGTTCCAAATCCAAAAGAAGACTATATACAATAAGAACAGATATCAAGTATAAAAATTAGAATTACAACCAGCATAAAAAATAAGCTAAATGTTTTAATAATTATCCTATCCTAAGGAGTCTAAGTCTTGTATTAAAATGGCTTGCCCAAGTCATGTGAGGAAAGTAACTACTATACTATACTATACTATACTATACTATACTATACTATACTATACTATACAGTCTTCAACCCCATCGACGGCCAAAGAAGGGAGATAATATTACTTG
>NW_026077597.1:0-1128 GCF_014885135.2 Alexandromys fortis
TCTATTTTTGAGATAAATTACGTTTATTGATTTATATATGTTGAATTATAATGACATCAGTGTGTAGAGTCTTATTTATTTATTTATTTATTTATTTATTTATTTATTTTTGAGACAGAGTCTCTCTATGTAATTCTGGCTGTTTTGGAAATCAATGTGTAGTCAAGGTTGTCCTCAAATTCACAGATATCTGCCTGCTTCTGCCTCTGCAGTTCTGGGATTAAAGTCTTGTGCTACCATGCCTGGCTTAGAGTCCTTTTGTTATTAAATTTCATTTTAAGCACTTGGTTAAGCTAATATGTCAACCAGAGAAACTGGTCTATAGTTTCGTTGCTGCTGCTGGTGGTGATAGTGGTGGTATACCATGATTTAATGTTTGTTTTTGGAGGGTATAAGAGTAGCTTTGTGAAATCTGCTAATGTTCCTTCCCTTTCTGTTTTATGGGACCATTTGTTCTTCTTGAAAGGTTTGTGGTAGAAGATGATGGGGAATCCATTTAGTCTTGGGCTTTTATTGGTTAGGAGACTTTATCAGGGCACTTTTTACTTACTGCACTTTTTGTATTCAATATTGGTCTTCTTAGTGGGTATTTTTCCTGGGTGTAAGAGTCTCTTTATTATTTTCAGGGGAGCAAGATACAGAAGTAATAGAAGCACCCGGGCACTTTACATCCATCCTCATTTAGGTCAGGAAAAGGAGAGCTGGGATACAGATGGAGTAACAGTTATTAAAGCCGGGGTCAGGCCACCACTAGGGCTCTCGGGATTTATTCTTATGAGTGGCTTTTCTCCTTTTACCAGAGCTCTGGCTGCCACTTCCCTGCAGGCTTCCACTTGTTGGGTTTCCTCTACGACATAGTTTGTGGTCTGATTTCTCTGCACAGCTGTGTTTGTATTTGAGAGCCTGAGTCATTTATTTATTTATTTTATTTTTTTTTTATTTATTTAAGATTTCTGTCTTTTCCCCACCGCCGCCTCCCCTTTCCCTCCCCCTCCCCCAATCAAGTCCCCCTCCCTCGTCAGCCCAAAGAGCAATCCAAACTGCCTAGGCTCCCACAAAGCCAGTACGTGCAGTAGGATCAAAAACCCATTGCCATTGTTCTTGGGGTCTCAGTAGTCCTCATTGTCC
>NW_026077598.1:0-1129 GCF_014885135.2 Alexandromys fortis
GTTGTGAGCCACCATGTGGTTGCCGGGAATTGAACTCAGGACCTTTGGAAGAGCAGGCAATGCTCTTAACCTCTGAGCCATCTCTCCAGCCCTGCACACACTTTCTTTTACTTGGGTTTTGTGTTTACAAGCTCTTGAACAACTAAGCTATCTCCCTAGCACTTTCTTGAGGGTTTTCACTAGAACACAGCAATTTTACCATCACTCAGTTCAATAGCAACTCTTGCCATCACTGAGTTCACTTAACTTGTTTGTTGTATTTTCTTTGGTTTCTGAAACAGGATCTCACTATATAGCCCAGAGTGACCTAGGGTTCACTATGCATCCCAGACTGTCCTCAAACTTATGATCCTGTCTCTGCTTTCCAAGGCTGCAGTTCCAGGAATGCACCATCACATCCACTTCTCCCTAATCTTTCTGTAAATGGTTCTGTAGTCTAGAATCCAGTTGTTTCCTTAACAATTATCCATCATACTTTGAAAAGATGACCCTGCAAGGGAGATGATTTTGCAAGGGATAGTATACTATAGAGTTCTATATTAGATTTTAAGTTGTGATCAAGAAATACTTTTTATATAACATCTTCTATTTCATAAGACATATCTTGCCATTATTTCCACTCCTTCCACAAAACCCACACTCCTCTCCCCCAGGCCAGTGCTGTGCTTACCTGAGCCATTAGCCAAAAGCATGCTGACATTCACTTCCTTCAGATAGAATCGGTTTTCACTCTTCTGTTTGAAAAAGAGCTTCCAGTTAATCACAGCTGACTAAAGAAACAGTCAATAAATATCTTCAGAATAGCAATGTAGTACTGTTATACAGACGAGGAAACCATGAGACATCAGCCAGCAGTATAAACTACAATTTAAATCTTCTCACTAATTGTAACAAAACTATTTTCCAATCCATTTCATTTCTAAACTCTTTGATCATGACATTCAAGCATTCCTGAATACAGGATGATTCATCTCTCTTACCTTCTTGTCACTTGCTGAGTCCATACTAGCCTAGGTCACAATGTGACTTTTTTTTTTTTTTTTTTTTTTTTTTTTTTTTTGGAGACAGGGTTTCTCTGTGTAGTCCTGGCTATCCTGTAAGTCCAAGACTGGACTTGAACTCTATTTTC
>NW_026077599.1:0-1065 GCF_014885135.2 Alexandromys fortis
ACAGAAAAATTACATATTAGTAGTTTATATAGAAATTGTATGTCGTAAAATAATTTCAAAACTTCTTTGACTCTTTTTCACAAGCTTTTCCTTCCTTTCATACAATTTTTTATTTTTATATTATTTAATTAAAAATTTCCACCTCCTCACCTCCTCCCATTTCCCTCCCTCTCTGCCCATCCTACTTCCCCTCCCTCTCCAGTCCAAAGAACAGTCAGGGTTCCCTGCTCCGTGTGAAATCCAAGGTCCTCCCCCCTCCATCCAGTACTAGGAAGGTGAGCATCCTAACAGACTAGGCTCCCACAAAATCAGTACATGCAGTAGGATCAAAACCCAGTGCCATTGTCCTTGGTTTCTCAGTCGTTCCATACAATTTTAAAGGTAATTTTTTGAACTCTGCATGCAGTTTTCTAGAGAAACATTATTTTGTATGAAATTCAGTTTTATAAGCAAAGTAATTATAGACTTAAATATGCTTCTAATCTTTCCTATAATAAATCTGTTGCTATAGTTGCTGCTCAAAGTACATTTATTAACTACAATGTATTAAATTTTTGTTATACTTATAATAATATCAGAAGCCTTACATATATCCATCCATGTTCTCCTTCAATTCCCTGACTTATTTGATCATTAATTGTTATTGCATGCATATATGTGTTACATACATACATACATACATACATACATACATATATACAATTATTATCTCCACTAATATGCTCGGTCTGTTTAACGCTAGGAGAATGCACTTTTCACGTTTGGTTACTGAGCAACCAATCATTGCACTCTTTCCTGGGAGGGGGTTATGCCTCTATCACTCCCAGATTTGCCCATTTGTATATATTTTGTGTGTGTGTGTATGTGGGGGGGGGGATGTGTAAGATGTGGTAGTGCTTTATAGAGGTATCCATTGAGACCGGCCTCTCGTGTTTAATGTGAAGTGCTTTTGCTCCCCATGCAGCATATTGATAAGCAATAGAATGTGCCCCTGCTCTTCTTCACAAAACCAACATGAATGTTGTGAGAATAAAAGCACATATGTTTCCTCACGCATTAACAACA
>NW_026077600.1:0-1071 GCF_014885135.2 Alexandromys fortis
GCAGGACTTAGCAGGACAGAAACCTCTGTCAACATCTTTTTTTTCTTTTTTCTTTTTTTTTTGGGGGGGGGTGTTTCAAGACAGGGTTTCTCTGTAGCTTTGAAGCTGGTCCTGGAACTAGCTCTTGTAGACCAGGCTGGCCTCGAACTCACAAAGATCTACCTACCTCTGCCTCCTGAGTGCTGGGATTAAAGGTGTGTGCCACCACTGCCAGGCTACAACCTGACTTTTTCTACACACCTTTCACTCATGCATTAAAGACTTTCTTAGGCGGGGCAGTGTGTGTGTGTGTGTGTGGCTCAGTTAGGAACACAAACGGCTCTTGCGGAGAATTCTCAGCCCTCCAGTCATAACCACCTGTACCTCCAGCTCCACCTTCTGGACTCCATAGGCAAGTGCATTCATGTACCCATCCACAAGACACATATGCAAATGTGTGACTAAAATAAAAACAAAACAACTGCTTGCTCTTGGCTCTCACATAGCTCAGGGGCCCGCACCTTTCCTGTCCTTTGTCACTGTGGGAGTGGTGTCATCCAGACTGGCCCAAGAGGGCTTACACAGATTTTCCACGCTGTCACTCTCTCTCTTGGTTTATGAGTTGCGATTTTAGCCGTATCTGTCAATGTGACACTTTAAGATCTGACTAGTTCCCTCGGATTGTGTTCTTTCCTTCAACTCTTTCTGCGTTTCCTCAGCTTCTGTGTTGTCCTTTTGTTTTTGATGCTTAGTCTCCAGAATATTCCTGAGGAAAGGTGTGGGCGGAACATTGTCCCATGTCCCTGTATATCTTTTTTCAATCTTACAATGATGAAATGCCATAACCAAAATAGACTTGGGAAGTGAGTATAAGAACTCAGCAGGGGGCTGGAGAGATGGCTCAGTGGTTAAGAGCATTGCCTGCTCTTCTGAAGGTCCTGAGTTCAATTCCCAGCAACCACATGGTGGCTCACAACCATCTGTAATGGGGTCTGGTGCCCTCTTCTGGCCTGCAGGCATACACACATATATATAATAAATAAATAAATATTTATTTGCAAAAAAAAAGGAGAAGTCCAACTCAAAAGCACA
>NW_026077601.1:0-1087 GCF_014885135.2 Alexandromys fortis
CACAGAACCTGCAGAAAGCCTGATTATTATGAGTTAATGTAATCCCTGTGCTTATCTGGTGACATGGAAGGTAGAGATAGAGAATTCTGGGATTGTGGGGTAGCTAGCCTGTTGTATGCACTGGCAAGCAACAAGGTAGAAGGTGAAGACAACACACAAAAGGTTTTTCTCTTATGTCTACAGAGTACTGTGTCACACATCTACCTACCTCACATTTAAGCACACACGCACACACACACACACACAGTCTCTCAATCTCTCTCTCTCTCTGTCTCTCTCCCCCCACACACACATAAACACACATGAGCAGAGAAAATGAAAAGAAAGTAAGTCAAAATGCAGTTGAATTGTCACAAGAAGAGATGATATTAAAAATAACCTATATGAAGCAAGGGGTTTGCATATAGGGTGAGATTATTAAATTAAATAGCCAAGATGATTATAGAACAGGGGAATCAAGGTAGTAGAGGATATAAGTTTTCCCTTGACAAATGGGAGCGTATGGATCTTCACGCATGACATGTCAACCTTAGTTTAAAGCAAACTCTTGAATACAAGTAGTTTGTTCTCAGCCCACGGGTGAAAGAAGAGACAGTGGGGCAAGGAAGGGAATTTTTTGGGAAGGGTGAATTATTGGATTGTCCTGTTTCTGCATGAGACCCCTGGGCTTAACGTACTCTGGGGAGGGAATCCCAGAAGATATGGAGCCCATGGTCTTAAAGAATCATCAGTAATCACTGTGTGAGTAATGTCTCCTGGGCTTCCTAGTAAGTCATCCTTGCTTTGGGGCTGGAATATTAAAGTTACTCAGTGATTTCTTAGTGACAGAATTAATATGTTAGCAAATACATTTAATGTAATACATCATAGACAACTATGTGCACAAAAGGAAAAGAGCTCATTATTTCCTTTTTGGGGTTAGAAAAATAATGCAAATATTCAGTAAGTGAAATATGTTCACCTGTTAAAAAATAACTCTATACAGTGGTTAAGAGAAGACAATTTTTTTTCTGTTTGTTTCCATATTTTTTTCTGATACTATCACATAGCACTTGATTTGCATATGTAATTCTCTAAGGGAGCACTT
>NW_026077602.1:0-1125 GCF_014885135.2 Alexandromys fortis
CTTAACCCACAGCTTCAGTTCCATGGAGAGTTTAAGGAAACAAAGCGTTCCAAAGGTTTTGTCCCTCGTTGGAGCCCTTAAACTCCCTTGGTGACTAAGATATTCTATAAACATTTAATACATTTGAGAGCAAATCTTCTGTGCATTTTATGAAGTTATAGAAGTCTTCCACCATTAAAACTGTTTCAACCCTTTTAATCAAAAGCAACTTGTCTTTGAAAAGTTTGTTTGAATTTTGTCTAGCTTAAATTAAAAAAAGAGTTACATGTGTGGATACTTAAGCTCCCATCCATGGCAGCCTCAGAAGTTGGATCGCCTGGAAATAGTGATAAAAGTAGTTAAGTTGTGAGTCATCTGACCTGGGTGCTGGGAATCAAACTGTGGTCCATTGCCCCCAAGAGGACTGCGTGCTTTTCGGATGAGCCCATCTTTCCGCCCGTTTGAACTAAATTAAATTAAATTCATTTTTGTGTGTGCATGGAAGCCTGAGGATGTGGAGGTCAGGGGACAGCTTCATGTGAGACCTGGGGATTGAATTTCAGTCACTGGCATCACCTTCACTACCTGAGCCAGCTCACTGGCCCAGCTTGAATTTTTATGTGAAAATTCTGATAAGAGTGTCTGTCTTTAAATACGACAATGTGATGGGTAAATTTGACCTTTGTGTTTTAAGGAATTGTTTTTTTCTTGCTGTAACTGTGCTCACAACTGATTCTTGAAGGCCTTTTGGCCAAAATCAGGCATAGTTTCCATGCATTTGTTATTTGGGGATTTTTCTGTCAAGTTTTTTGAGATACTCCAGATGTGACTTGGGGGTATGAATAAAGGAGATTATGGTTTTCTTAGAGACTCTTAAGATCACAGGCAACTGTTGTAAGAGGTGGAAATAGGGTTATTATAATAAGTGGTGTGGTTCTTTTGCCAAAAGCCCTAGTTGTTTGTGAAGTACTTTTAAATGTTTTGGAAAGATACTTAAAACACTTGGTGGGAAAGATGGGTGGCTCAGTGGGCAAGAGTACTTGCAAATGCCTGAAAACCAGAGTTCAGTTGCTAGAGCCCACATGGTGGATGTTGTCCTCTGCCTTGTATATGCATGCCTTGGTGCGCACACACCCACACACACAG
>NW_026077603.1:0-1009 GCF_014885135.2 Alexandromys fortis
CTAACCATAACCATAACCCTTACCCTAACCCAAACATTAAACCTAACCCTAACACGAACCCTAACCGTACACTAACCCAAAACCCTAACCCTAAACCTAACCCTAACCTTAACCCTAACCCTAACCCTAAGCATATCCCTAACACTAACCCTAACCCTAAGCATAACCCTAACCCTAACCCTAACCCTAAGCTGAACCCGAAACCTAACCTAAAACTAACCCTATCCCTAACCCTATCCCTACACCCTAAACCTAAACCTAACCCTAACAATAACCCTAAGCCTAACCCTAAACATAACCATTACCCTAAACTTAATACTACCCCTAACCCTAACCCTAATCCAAACCCTAACCCTAACCCTACAATAACCATAAAACCTAACCCTAATTCTAACCCTAACCCTTACCCTAACCCTAACCCGAACCCTAACCCTACACTAACACTAAACCCTAACCCTAAACATAAACCTAACCCTAAACTGAACCCTAACCCTAACCCTAAACCTAGACCCTAACCCTAACACTATCCCTAACCCTAACCCTAAACCTAACCCTAAACCTAATCTTAACCCTAGCCCTAACCCTAACCCAAACCCGAACCAGAAGCCTAACCCTAAACCTAAACCTAACCCTAACCCTAAACCTGACAATAACCCTAACCCTAACCCTAACCCTAAAGTAAAGATAACCTTAACACTAACCCTAACCCTAACACTAGCCCTAACCCTAACCCTAACCCCCTAACCCTACCCCCTAACCATAAGCCCCTAACCCTAACCATAATCCTAACTCTAACCCGAACCCTAAACCTAACACTAACCCTACAATAAGCCTAAACCCTAAACCGAACCCTAACCCTAAACCTAACACTAACCCTACTCTAACCCTAAACCCTAACCCTAACTCTAAATGTAAACCAAACCCTAACCCTAACACTACAGTAACCCTAAACCCTAACTCTAACCATAACCCGAACCCTAACCATAACCCAAAACCTAACCCTAACCCT
>NW_026077604.1:0-1125 GCF_014885135.2 Alexandromys fortis
CCCATGCTTCCAATTTACTCAGGAGATCTTGTCTTTTTCTACTGCCCATGTAGATTAGATCCATGTATGTCTCTCTTAGGGTCCTCTTTGTTGTCTAGGTTATGTGGGTTTGTGAATTGTAGGCTGATTTTTCTTTGCTTAACTTTTAGGAAGTGGTCTCCTGTGTCCATGCATTGAAGGCTACTTTCCACTTTCTCTTCTATCAGGTTCAGTGTGGCTGGATTTATGTTGAGGTCTTTGATCCATTTGGACTTAAGTTTTATGCATAGGGATATATGTGGATCTATTTGCATTCTTTTACATGTTGACATTCATTTATGCCAGCATCATTTCTTGAAGATGCTTTCTTTTTTCCATTGTATAATTTTAGCTTCTTTGTAAAAAAATCAGTTGCTCATAGGTATGTGAATTAATATCTGTGTCTTTGATTCAATTCCATTGATCCACCTGTCTGTTTTTATGTTAATACCAAGCTGTTTTCATTACTGTGCTCTATAATAAAGCTTGATGTCAGGGATGGTGATGCCTCCAGAAGTTCCATTATTGTAAAGCATTGTTTTGGCTAATCTGAGTTTTTTGATTTTCCATATGAAGTTTAGTATTGTTCTTTCGAGGTCTATGAAGAATTTTATTAGGATTGTGATGGACATTTCATTGAATATGTACATTGCTTTTGACAGAGTTGCCATTTTTATTGCCTACTCAATAGCAAGAAAGATCTTTCATTTTCCATTTTTTAATATCTTCCTCAGTTTCTTTCCTCAAAGACTTAAAGTTGTTATTATACAGTTCTCTCACTTCTTTGATTAGTATTACCCCAAGATCTTTTATGTCATTTGTTTTTATTGTAAATGGTGATGTTTTTCTGATTTCTTTCTCAGCCCCTTTACCATTTGTGTATAGTAGGGTTACTGATTTTTTTTGCATTGATCTTGTAGCCTGTCATATTACTAAGGATGCTTATCAGCTGTAGGAGTTCCCTTGTAGAATTTTTGTGGTTACTTATGTATACTATCATATCATCTGCAAATAAGTACAGTTTGACTTTTTCCTTTTCTATTTGTACCCCTTTGATCTCCCTTTATTGTCCTATTGCTCTAACTAGAACTTCAAGAACAATGTGGA
>NW_026077605.1:0-1064 GCF_014885135.2 Alexandromys fortis
CCAGTTGTCATTTAATACTGTTTAATATTGAACATCTTTTTTGTGAAATTCCAGACCACCTTAAAGAAATACAGAGGTCTCTTGCTCAGCATCATCGGAGCATCTCTTGGGTAGGATGCTTCTGGTGTCTGCAGCTCCTCCTATGATGGGCCTCACACGCGGTCACTCATCATTGCTATGGATTGGGAAGCGCTCTGGAGGAAGCACAGATTCCAGTCTCTGCCAGCGCCCTGGAGGCCACAAGATATGTGTGGCATGAGCATGCAGAAGTCCCAGAGAAACCTGAATTCAGGGGAAACACAGAGACGAAACATAGATATCATTTTATACTGACCGTTATAAATAGCTTGAAAAGCTCATTTGATTCAGGTCTCTGACGTGTCATGGAAAGACTATGACTGAAAACAGACAACACTTAGAGTCATTTTCCTAGGGGCTTCACAGCTATCAGAACCTGAACCTTCACAACAGTCATTTGAGGGAATTATGGTTTTAATTTTCTAGAACAGGAAGCTAAGTTTAGAGAAGTTTAGAAAGTCATGTACATACAATGCATTGGAACCTGGCCTCAGTACTGGGCTGACTCTGACATTAACCTCCACCCTCAACAGTCTGTTTACACAGACCTAGGAAACACAAATCCAGTCTATAGTCTCAGACCATCCCCTAGAGCTATTGTCTGAGAGAGACCCTCATAAAACAGTCATAGAGGCCCAAATCCACATTTATATCTCAAAAGCAGTGTTCCATTGCGGGATAAGCACTCAGAGCTCAGGTGTGATTCTGGGTGGAGATTGCTGTCAGGGCAAGCGAAGTGGAAGACTAGGAGAGAGAAACACCAAGATCGTGGCTGGCTGAACACAGAACAGCGTTTGTAGAGGTGCGCAGAGCTCTGCTGGGAGAGAAGAGACCTAACAAATATAGATGGGATCAGCTCAAGGGAGAGCAAGAAGCCCTGGGGACTTAAGAACAGTGTCTTTCCTTCTAATCATCCTGAAAATAAGACTTAAAATAAGCACAAAATTGGCTCTACAACACAAAGCCAGTTGTCATTTAATACTGTT
>NW_026077606.1:0-1135 GCF_014885135.2 Alexandromys fortis
GTAACTCACGAGAGATCATCCTTGCTGCAATCACACGAGGCTTTTTGTTGTTGTTGGATTTTTCGAGACAGGGTTTCTCCGTTGCTTTTGGTTCCTGTCCTGGAACTAGCTCTTGTAGACCAGGCTGGCCGAGGCTTTAATCTATGAGGTGAGACGGGAACCAGTGCACTGGGGCCCGAGACTCATAACCCACGCGGGGGGTGGGGTGGGGTGGGGTGGGGTGGGGGGTGGGGGGGGAGTTCGACCCCGGCATTTTTAAGGGAAGAAACCACAGCCCAGTGATCGGGAATTGGCAGGGAGTGTGTCACAGAAAATTCCGAAAATACCAGTGAAGATTATGAGGGGGCAACCCCCTCCCAAGGTCATAATCAGCTAGTTCTTAAAACACAGCGCAATGACAATCACAAGGGGGAAACTCCCTGTTTCTCAAGATTATTCTCAAGATTACAATCTAACTTTATCTTCAGCTAGTTCCTGAAACACAGTCACTAAACTGGCTAATCCTAGATTTTTGATTCTTCTCTTCCTGCTTGGATTTTTGGCTCTTCCTGCTAGGGAGGTCTGGATTTATCCAGGTCTTTCAATTTCAAACACTAAAGGAAAGTTGGTCACACACTCACAGAGGCTTTCCAGTGTGCTGCTCACTTGGCCAGCGTGGTAACTTGGAAGCAGGCCCTGAAGAGCTCCTTCCTCAGGGCTTCCCTCTATCGGGACAGGGACCTGATGGGGGAGCCCAGCATGTGGATGGAGAGGAACAGGCCCAGCTGAAGCAATGGTGAGTGCAGAACCTAGGCTGCAGAAAGACTACAGTATAGGGAGGCTAGGAGAACAGGGACGTGGTCCCAGGAACACGGCACCAACAGGCAGGCAGTTGAGGGCTCCCTTCCTTTCAGGGCTAAAACAATAGACTCAGTTTTTGTTGTTGTTATTGTTATGGTTTTGGTCCCTTTAAAAGACAAGCCACGCCCACTCCCCCCACCCCCCTCTGCTGAGTCAGACTGATCTTCAGCTTCCGGCCTGAGCTCGCTCTTTTTTCCACCTTCCTCTCGGAGAGGCAGCTTCACTTCTGCCTCTCTCCCCACTTCTCCGCTTCCCCCCTTCTCTCTCTCTCTCTCTCTCTCTCTCTCTCTCTCTC
>NW_026077607.1:0-1093 GCF_014885135.2 Alexandromys fortis
TTTTTTAGATAAGTACCATATACCAAAGCTAAACCAAGACCAGGTGAATGATCTAAACAGACTTGTAAGTCACGAAGAACTAGAAACGGTTATCAAAAATCTCCCTTCCAAAAAAAAAAAGCCCTGGTCCAGATGGTTTCAATGCAGAATTCTACCAGAACTTCCATGAATAGCTAATACCGATACACCTTAAGGTATTTCAGAATATAGAAACAGAAGATTCATTGCCAAATTCCTTTTATGAAGCTACAGTTACCCTGATACCAAAACCTCACAAAGACTCAACTAAGAAAGAGAATTGCAGGCCAATCTCACTCATGAACATCGATGCAAAAATCCTCAATAAAATACTGGCAAACCAAATCCTAGAACACATTAGAAAAATTATCCATTATGGTCAAGTAGGCTTCATCCCAGAGATGCAGTGCTGGTTCAACACACAAAAATCTATCAATGTAAACCATCATATAAATAAACTAAAAGAAAAAAACCATATGATCATTTCATTAGTTGCTGAAAAAGCATTTGACAAAATTCAACACCCTTTATGATAAAGGTCTTGAAGAGATTAGTGATACAAAAGCTATTTACAGCAAGCCGACAGCTAACATTAAATTAAACGGAGAGAAACTCAAAGCCATCCCACTAAACTCAGGAACACAACAAGGCTGTCCACTCTCTCCATATCTCTTCAATATAGTGCTTGAAGTTCTAGCAATAGCAATAAAACAACATAAGGGGATCAAAAGGATTTGAATTGGAAAGGAAGAAGTTAAACTTTCGTTATTTGCAGATGATATGATAGTATACATAAGTGACTCCAAAAACTCTACCAAAGAAATCCTACAGCTGACAAACACCTTTAGTAATGTGGCAGGATACAAGATCAACTCCAATAAATCAGTTGCCCTCCTATACACTAAGGATAAGGAAGCAGAGAGGGAAATCAGAGAAGCATCCCCTTTCACAATAGCCACAAATAGCATAAAATATCTTGAGGTAACTCTGACCAAGGAAGTAAAAGATCTATTTGACAAGAACTTTAAGTCTTTGAAGAAAGAAATTGAAGAGGACACCAGAAAATGGAAGGATC
>NW_026077608.1:0-1124 GCF_014885135.2 Alexandromys fortis
AGTGTAGATCGAGGAGACTGTGGAACATTTTCTTGATCAATTACTGAAGTGAGAGGGCCCAGATCCCATAGGTGGTGGCATCCCTAAACAGCTAGTATTGAGTTGTTTAAGAAAGTAAACTAAATAAGCCAGGGGGTACAAGCTGATTAGCAACACTTCTCCATAGTTTCTTCTTCAGGTCCTGCTTCTAGATTCCTGCTATCAGGCCATGCCCTGCCTTCCAGGGATGATGACCTATAATTTGTAAAATGAAGTAAGTTTTTGCCTTCCAATGTTACTTTTGGTTAGAATTATTTGCAGCACAAAGAAGTAAACTACAACTATTTCTCAAAGCTTTCAAATCTTCACTAATATAACACTATACATTAAAAAGGCTGAAATCCTGGGTTGATACCCAAGACCTATACAAAGAAATGGTAAACAGACTTATGTTATTTGCTCAATAACTATATCCATAGCATGACACCCGTTTCCAGCCTGCTGCCTACCCACCAAATAAATACATTTCTTAAAAAAAAAGAAAACCAATTTCTTATAGCTAGAAATGTGCCATATACCAGTTCTACTGTACAGATAAATAGGTAATTTTGTGAATATATTATATTCTGTGAGATATATTCTCCTATTATTCACATTCTAATAATCTCTGTAAGTATATTCTTGTTGAATGATAATGATGTTCTCTCATTTGTTGTTCTATTTAATGTTTAAAGCATGTATTAGTTTGTTTAGTTGGTTAAGAGTGTTTATTTAACATGCTTAGTAATTAAAATACATTGGTGAAATATGCTTCATTTTTCTGCCTTCATAGAAAAGGTTTTGATAACTATTTACTTTCACTATCACTGCATACAAGTTAATTTGTGTTCCAATATTATTTTGATAGTGTTTCACTAAAATGCAGTTATTAACTGCACATTAAGACTCTTAATTCAAATACCATGTGTACAACTATGTATATAGTGAAGACTACTTACTTATAGAAAATGATTTTATTGGCATTGAAGTCATAGTTAAATTATCTTATTGGTGATGGTAGCTACAATGAGAAGTGACCACACAGTCTCATGTAAGGGAACAACTGTTAACCTATTGGTGGTGCTGTTGCAGAAGTTATGGAGCTC
>NW_026077609.1:0-1129 GCF_014885135.2 Alexandromys fortis
AAAAAAAAAAAAAAAATAGTTTCAGTTTTCAGGATGAGTGTCTATGTACTGGAATATGGAATGTTTATTTATTGAAACAGGGTCTTGCTATGTGGACCAGACGGACCTCTAACAGGCAGTGATCCTCCTGCCTCAGCATCCTGAGTACTATGATTACACCATGTCCGGCCCCCGAGTGCAAAATGTTGACTTAAAGGTTTAAATAACAGATCTGGAAATCCAAACATCCTGTACTGCACACACTTCTCCTACCTTTGAAGGTCCCCATTCCATATCATGGGTAGGTGCACACACACACACACACACACACACACTCACACACACTCACACACACACACACACACACACACACACACACACACACACGCTCCTCTCATCCTGGTCCCTCACCTTCTTCCTTCTTCCTTTTCTTGGCTGCTCTGTCTTTGTCCTCATTCTGCTCTTCTACAGAGTCCTGAATTGTCCGTTTAGGGAGCTGCTTCCGAGCTGGAAAGGCAAGGGGAGCACTGTGGTTGACAACTGGTTTATCTGCGCTTGCCCTAGTGAGATCAGGCACTGCCTGGTCGATGGGGCAACTTAGAAGGTTCCGGATCTTCCACATCTGCCACAGTTACTTCCCCAATAAACATCTCATCCTTCAATCTCTGAATCTGTGACCTTGAAAGTTATTTAACCTCTGTCCTGCCCCTTCTTACATTTTAAGATAAAAAAGTTCTAGTAAATAACAACCCGGTTTCTGACAGCCTGTGGATTCAGCCACTACCCTAGCTCATGTCTCACCACAGGCTAGCCTCAAGCTACTGCTCTTCTCTTCAAGCCATACTGTGTTTGCTAGAAAAACCAGAGACAGAATTCCCATGTTTCCTACCTCAGGGCCTTTGTACATGTATCTCCTATCTGGGATAGAACATTGGACCTAGGCACCGGCACCATGGACAACGGGCTTCTGAGCTCCCAGATCACCCCTGTGAGCTCTACCCATAGAAGCATTCAGGGAACTGAATATGTGATATTAAACTTTAGCACTTAAGGCGCAGGGGGGGGGGGGTGCGCAAACTGGAGAACCTAGTTTTAACCATACATTATTCTGAACACAATTTCAATTCTAAATTATTAGCAGGTTTTTTTT
>NW_026077610.1:0-1018 GCF_014885135.2 Alexandromys fortis
CTCCAATAAACTCAAAGGTTCTCCTAGCTAGACAATGGTAGAACTTTTCATTGGTCAGATATTTGGGCAGTATTTATTGTGAATAAGTGTTTTGCTCATGTCTTCCCAAGAAAAATAAAGCAATGGGATCATTGGTGCTAATGAAATCGAAAGATCAGTCTTGTTGGCATTATGGCAAATATGTGTTTCTTAAAGAACTGTAATAAAACGGTACAATAAATAGGGTTTCTTTAGAAGGAATGTGTACTAATTAGTACTTGGTGAAATAAACTTTAAGCATTTGAGAAAGAAAAGTAAAATAAATAGTTGGTGATAGAAATCCTTGTTCATGTTAAAGCCAGAGTAGCACATTCAAACTGCCTGGAAAATATGAAGCAGTCCCAGTGTCACCATGCAAGAGTGGACATGTAATTTTATTAATTAATTTTGGCTTTAGTCAGGAGTACTTGGGAAAGGCTAGTTTACATACAACTATTGATTTATTAATGAAGTGATGGTTCTCCAAGAAGTGGAATGCACATAGATTTTCATACATTATAGGAAAGTATGTGTTAATATGAAAAATAACCACAATTCATTCAAAATTAACAAATCTACAGAATAATTCTGGTACCTAAGGTTTAGGAAACTGCTGCAGAGGGAGCAGAAAGACTGTGTAACTTCCAGAGGACCAGCGCATTTGCTGTGAATCTGTATCTCCTAGTAATGCCAGTATTAGCACTCACAAAGTCTCAACAGCATGACTGCCTAAAGATGAACTGAATGAGGTCAATAGACATGCCCAAGTAGATTATCGAAAGGCCAAAAAGGCCTCAGCCTGACACAACTGTGGGAAAGGGAGGATTGCTGACAGTGGGAGAAACAGTCTTCCCAGGGACAAGTATACCAGTTACGTATCCAATACCAAATAGTCAGCTTAGCAAGCAAGTTTACAAGGAACATTATAAAGAGTGAGCAGGCTGTATTTAGGAATATATGTATATATAAATATGTATATATGCATGCAACAATTAATAGG
>NW_026077611.1:0-1083 GCF_014885135.2 Alexandromys fortis
CTCTTGTAGACCAGGCTGGTCTCGAACTCACAGAGATCTGCCTGCCTCTGCCTCCCGAGTGCTGGGATTAAAGGCGTGCACCACCACCGCCCGGCTCCTCCCCTCCAGTCTTAAGAGAGGGCAGGATACCCTGCCCTGTTGGAAGTCTAAGGCCCTCCCCACTTCATCCAGGCCTAGGAAGGTGTGTATTCAAACAGAATAGGATCCCAAAAAGCTAGTACATGTAGTAGGAACAAGTCCCAGTGCCATTATAAATGGGTCCTCAGTCAGCCCCCATTGTCAACCACATTCAGAGAGTCTGGTTTGATCACATGCTCGTTCACTCCCAGTCCAGCTGGATTTGGTAAGCTCCCCTTAGCCAAGGCACAGTGTCTCAGTGGGTGAACCAACCCCTCATGGTCCTGACTCTCTTGCTCATCTTCTCCCTCCTTCTGCTCTTCAACTGGACCTTGAGAGCTTAGTCCAGTGCTCTGATGTGAATTTCTGTCTCTATCTCCATCCATCGCCAATCGAAGGTTCTATGGTGATATTTAAGAAATTCATATGTTAGTATGGGACAAGGCCAGTTCACGTATCCTCTCTCCTGCTGCCCATGGACCTAGCTGGGAACATCCTCACGGACACCTGGAATCACCTCTAGAGCCAAGTCTCTTGCCAACCCTAAACTGGTTCCCTTAATTAAGATATCTTCTTCCCTGCTCATATCTGCCCTTCCTCCATCTCCACTCTCCCATTCCCCCAAGCTCTTCCCAATCCTCCCCATCTTCCTTCTTTCTCCCCCTCTCTCCTTTTCCCTTCCGCATACCCACTCCCATCCCCATGCTCCCAACTTTTGTCCGGCGATTTTGTCTGCTTCCAGCGTCCAGTTTCCAGGAGGATCTATATATGTTTTTCTTTGGCTTCTCTAGGATTGTGAACTGTAGGCTCAATGTCCTTTGGTTATGATTAGAGTCCACTAATGAGTGAGTACATACCATATTCATTTTTTTTGGGTCTGGATTACCTCAATCAGGTAGTGTTTTCTATTCCATCCATTTGCATGTAAAATTCAAGATGTCATTTTTTTTTTTTTTTTTTACCGCT
>NW_026077612.1:0-1127 GCF_014885135.2 Alexandromys fortis
CTTGTAGACCAGGCTGGTCTCGAACTCACAGAGATCCGCCTGCCTCTGCCTCCTGAGTGCTGGGATTAAAGGCGTGCGCCACCACTGCCCGGCCAAAGTACCTTTAATAACTGAAATAGTCTTAAAAAAAAAAAAAAAAACAGAACAAAGTTAAACATTCTGCAAAACTACGGCAATCCCCAGCGGCCATCCCAACAATATGGTACTGGCATCAAGACACAATAGATCCTTGAAGCAGAACTGGGAATGTAGAAAAATTAAAGTCAGTTGACTTTTGGTGATGAAACCCAAATAATTCAATGTGGAAAGAAAAATCTTTTCAATAAATACTTGTATCCCAATGGACAGCCATGTGCAAGAAAGTGAATACTGACACGTTATCAAGTCACACCCCAAATAATTCCTAGTTCAATTCTATGCCTAATTTAAAGCTAAAATAATAATGTTCCCAGGAGAAAAGGCAGGGGAAATATTTGTGATCACCTAAGGTAAATATTTCTAAAAATAGAATAGATTTTTTAAAACCCATGAAAGACAGAAATGTATAAATTAACTTCCATAGAGATGAAAATGTTTTCATTAAAAACTGCTAGTGATACCAGGTAGTGGTGGCATACGCCTTTACTCCCAGCACTCAGGAGGCAGAGGTAGGGGAATGTCTGAGTTTGCGACCAGCCTGGTCTTTAGAGATAGTTCCAGGACAGCCAGGGCTAAATAGAGAAATCTTTTCTTCAAAAACCAAAATCAAACAAAAATAAAACAAAACAAAAGCCTGCTAGTGAGCCACACACAGGTGTAATCCCAGCTGTAAGGCAACCTGGAGAAGGGGCTCTTAAATTCAAAGCCCCGGGAATAAATCCGAGGCCAGCCTGCTCAACTTAGTGAAACTCTACCTCACAGTAAAACAGAGAGAGGGCTGAGAACATAGCTTAGTGGTAGAATGCTTGCCTAGTATGCATGATACCATAAATTCAGTCCCCAGTAAGCACACACCCCTGATCATGAAACTATGAAGAAATGTCTAGAGAGATAGCTCAGTGATAGTGCTCTCACCACCATATGAGAGACCCTAGGCAGTCCCCACTACCACAAAAAAGGGAAAGAGATAAATTTTTTATTTCAAATAT
>NW_026077613.1:0-1124 GCF_014885135.2 Alexandromys fortis
GATGATGATGATGATGATGATGTAGCGGAAGACCATGCTACACATTGTGTTGCCTATGGAGCATCTTTGAATGAGAATGTGGATTGTCAGGTAACCGATATTGTCGATCATGAATTCGATGATTCTGTTTTGGTAAGTCCTGGTGAGTTAAGGGAATTACATATGTCATCTGTTAAACAATGTCAATTCTTGCGAAAGACTAATCAGATTTTAAATGATATGGTTGAGTCTCTTGTCAAAGAGAAATCTGTACTTGCAGGTGATATGAATGCCTTATCTGAGGAGTTTTCCCAAGAAAAGCTAGATTTCCAATCTAGAATTATTTCTTTGGAAATATCCAATCGTGAGATAGAAGATAAGTATCGTTCTTTGTTGTTTGAGCATGAAGCTGTGAAAAAGGATTTATTTGCTTCTACTAAGCGATTGCAAGGGTTTGAGAAAGCTTCAGTTGATCTAGACACCCTTATTAAAAGTGGAAAGTTTTCTTCAGATAAGACTGGTTTAGGATATGACTATGTTGGAGCTTCCTCCAGTTGTGTCCCTTCTACTACTTCTTTTGTGAGGCCATCATTGCCTCCTTTGTTACCAAATCCTCATATTCCTATTCTGCCTCCACCTACCAAGGCTTTTGAATCTAAGCCAAATGTGATGACCAAGAACAAGACAAGCCCTAAACATAGACATTTTAAGTGTTTTACTTGTGGTCGGTTAGGTCATACTTCAGCTTTCTGTTGGGATAAAAATTCCATGGTTCCATATTCTTCTTCTTATGGTAATAATTATTGGAACTCACATTGTTCTTTTCCTGTACAGGCTCATCATTTCTCTTGGCCTCCTTTTATGCGAAGAAGTGGTCCTAAAAAACCACAACACTTCAACAATAGAAAGAAGGTTGTGCAAAAGGTCACCAAACCACCTCACATATGGGATAGAAGCATCGATGCTGCCAAATGTAGTCTAGAGAATGAGAGGTTAAGGATTGGAAAGTCTACTATCAGGGATAATATTCAAAAATCCTCCATATCCGGGTCCAACTTGCAGAATATCTCTCAAGTATGGGTACGAAAGGATGACTTGAACGTTCTTTTTTGACTTCTTAAAGTCAGATTGAATATCATCTTCGT
>NW_026077614.1:0-1074 GCF_014885135.2 Alexandromys fortis
TTGGCTATGAAGGTTGTTGACTGTGAAAGAAAAAATTAGGAAGCAGAGTCATTCTCTTTCCTCTTTTCCAGCCCCTGTTTTCTTTAAAGACTCACTCAATCTTCAGGTCTCTATGTACACCGCTACTCAAGTTGGCTCAGATGAATCTGTCTTCTGCAGTGGTGCCTGATGGTTCCTTTCGCACCACATGTATGGACTGTATTCAAATTGTTTCAACTTGTTTGAATCTTCCATTGAACTGTCAACACCTGTGTGGGCTCTTACTTTCTCCAATTTGGCATCCGGATGGCATCAGTAACCTATGTCTGGCCCTTGGTTGGGAATGAATAAACGGTTGTTGGGTGGGTATGAATGGATAAATGGATGATATCGACCTCTCAAGAGCCTGAGTGGGTATCAGTTGTTCAGTTCCTAAACAAAAGTAAAACAACACACAGCCCTTATTCGTGGATTGGATTAATCTATGGAAGATCAGGATTTGGCCAGCAAGTGAAGAAATAAACAAAAAAGGTTTAGGGAGGGAGGAAAACAACTGCTTCCCTATAGATCTGAGGAACTTGGAAGTAGGGCCTCTGGAAGGTTGGTGGTGAGGTTACCTATTTGGAACCAGGGGGTCTGGAAAATGACTTAGGCATGACTTCCATAAGTCTATAGATTGATGCATGGCTGTGGGAAACTGTGATAAAGATTAATCTGCGACAAATCTCTAGAATACTATAGAAAGGTATGCTGTTCATTTCCTATTTACGAAGAACCATTTATTCACATAAGTGTACTTTTTCTTTTTTCTTTTGAAATGGTACTCACCTTTTCCCAACTTTGCCATTGCAGTTTCCAAAGTCAGAAGTTTGAGAACTGGTATTTTTAAAAAAAATTTCTGAAACATTCATATGTCTGTATTTCTTATCCTCATTTTCTTTGGAATTTTTTGTCCAAAATGCGTGAACTCCAGGTAAGAAATTAACAATACATGGTTGAAGTTTGTAGAGAAAGAAGTTTTCACTGTTATATAGAGATGTCTATCAATACATCTCCTCCTCCTCCTCCTCCTCCTCCTCCTCCTCCTCCTCCTCC
>NW_026077615.1:0-1071 GCF_014885135.2 Alexandromys fortis
AGAGACTCTGGATTGTATATACTATTGTGTTTTCTTTGAATTTTTTTTCACTGCAGAGAAACATTTAATTGTGGGAGCTACTAAGCTAAAACAACATATATATTTTAAAGATATCTTGACTTCAAAATTTGAGTCTATGTATATGTTGCTTTGGAAAAGAGAGTTTGTTGTTGTTGTTTGTTTCCACAGAAGATGGATTCCTTCCCTCTAATAAGATTTGATCAAACATGACACTCTGAAGAATAGCCCAGATGGTCCAACATCCATGAAAGAAGCTTTAGGACTGCTGGATGAGATAGAACTACCACACAGGACAGGAAACCCCATGAAAGACCTGATTAACATTGCCCCCAATCAGCAAGAAGTAGTTTAGAGAACAACACCCAAATTCCCTAAATGTTTGTTTATATTTAAAAGGGAATATGTTATAGAGATGAGTACTTTGCATTGGTATGGATATTGGTATATTGATACAAACTTGAGGTCAATTTTGTTATACTTCTCTTTCTACTCTTGTTTAAGGTATTGCATTTGGGCAGCTCATTTAAAAATCTAATATACATTTTAAAAATGCAGGTTAACAGATAGTCATCTATAATAGCCAAGCTTGTCACCATGTTAGTTAGGTTTTCTAAATATTCAGTGATAAATTTCAGATGGATAGGTATTCTTCTACCTTTCAAAGACTAACATAATAAGGCATTTAAAATGTTTTAATAACTTAGGACATTTAATAACTTAGGACAATGAGACATATCTGCTCCTGGTATCACCAATCTACTTCAAGAGTATGATTGGCATCAAATACACTCCTTGTGCAGTTTGTTAGTCATTTGAGAAAAACACTTCTCTTGCCTGGATTGGTTAATGGTATTCTGTATGAACTGGACAAGCAGGTTTCCCAGAGAAATGACTGCGGAACTTGCCTAAAGCTGAGACAGTTATTCAGGGTTCCTGCTTCATGAATGAGCCTGACAGACATTCTACAGGACACAGAAGAAAGTAACTGACAAACTGCCAATAGAAGTGAAACAGTCCTTCAAATTATCTGCTTCATAGAAACATCTGCCA
>NW_026077616.1:0-1124 GCF_014885135.2 Alexandromys fortis
AGGAGAAGGAGAAGAAAGGGAGGGAAGGAAGGAGGATGTGACAAGTTAAGGGATGGAGGGGAGAGACTGATTCAACCCAAAACTGAAACAAGCAATTCAACATTAATGAGTAGGGTGTCTCAAGATAATACTACAGACAAAGGATAGGTGACATCTTTCTACTGAAATACATTAATAATAGCACTGTCCAGAACAAAGATGAAAATAATCCTTTACATATTATTAAAAGTGGAAACAGAAAGGCTATTAACACCTAATCTTTCCAGGATCATCAATTGCAACAGACATATACTCTCTGCTACACTACATCTACTCCAAAAGTATACCCTTAAAAATAGAGACCTACATCCCATCAATGGTGCCTTCAAAGCTACAAGTCCCACTCTGCTCCCAAACTCTCCTATCCACCACAACCTCAGAAAAACACAGGCTGCCAATATACAGAGATGCCCAAGAGGTGAATGGCAACCCACCCGGCAGGCCACCCCATTCTCTTGGTCCTCCATACAAGGTCAAAAGCCCGGGAACCTCCACCACCTGCCTCAGCTTCTCTGGACAACCAGCAGGCACACTTTCTGCAGCTAGGCTGCTCCAATACCCCCAATCCATCAACTGGACGCTATAAGCTAATAGTCCCACACTGCCCCCAAACCCTCTATGCCCCACAACCTCAGAGGAATTCTGAAACACAGGTTGCAAATACACAGAGAGGATAATGCGGTCAGTTACCAACTACACAGCGGGGTACCCCACTCTCTAGGCTCTCCATAAGAGGCCAAAACCCCCAGCCCATTCTCCCACCTTCCTCAGCTTCCCCAGCCAGCCAATAGGGATTCTTCCTGCAGGTATGCTGCTCTAACACAACTTTCCAACCAACTGCACTCTTTAAGCTACAATTTCCACTCTGCCTCCAAGCCCTCCTATCCCCCAGTACATCAGAGGATCTGAAAATCCAGGCTGTAACTACAAAGAGAACACAAAGAGGTGAGTGACCGAAACCCAGTGGGGAATCCAACCTCGTGGCCCTGCATACCACAGTAAAACCCTGGGTCCCATTCCAACAATTGGACCCTGTAAGATAACAAGTCCCATTCTGCCTCCAAGAACTCCAATCTCCCATGATT
>NW_026077617.1:0-1028 GCF_014885135.2 Alexandromys fortis
TCTGATTAGAGAAATTTCAGAAGAATGAGAGGTAAGATTAAAGACAAGTTTTGGAAGTCAGAAATATGGCTCTTGCAGAGGACCCAGATTTGATTCCCCCCACCCACATGGTGGCTCACAACTATCCAAACTTCAGTTCCAGGGGATCCAGCACCCTCTTCTGACCTCTGCAGGCACCAGGTGCACCCGTGGCGCACTTACACATATGCAAGCAAAACATTTGTACACAACAAATAAAATTAATTACTTTTTAAAAACGGTTATTTTTTATGATTATAACCATAGGAAGATTTTTCTACTTAAAGAGCTGGGGAGAAGGAATGAAAGGGGCTACTCCTTAACAAAATCGTTTTTCTATTGACGAAAACACTCCACTGTTTTGCAGTCATTTTATACAAGGCTTCTGCATTAATAAACAGTAACCTATTTGAAGACAGGTATTTTATTATGCATCTTATACAACTAGATATATTTGTAGCCAATTTACTAAATACTACTATAGGATTTGAAGATTTATTTATTTACTTATTTATTTTTGAAGCAGTATCTGGATAAACTTTGTGTAGCAACGCAAGCCTCAAATTTGTTATCCTCCTGCCTCAGCTTCACAAATGCTACCAACCTTTATTTTCATATGTATTTATTTGTGTGTAGATACTCACACAATGCACATGTGGAGGTCAGAGGACAACTTGTAAAGGTCAGTTCTCTTCTTCTGGGATGTCAGGAGTCCAAACTGAAGTTCTTGGGCTTGAAGGCCTGAGCCTTTGCCCGCTGATTAATCTCTCTGGGTCCTCCATCTTTATGTGTTGAGAGAGTCTCCCACTAAATCTGAAGATAATCAGTTCAGCTAGGCTTATTGGCCAATGAGCTTCAGAGATCTGTCTCCTTCACCCCCCCCCCACTTCCTTTAAAGACTAGAATTACAAACACATGCCACTATGCCCAGCTTTTTTTGTGGGTTCTGGAGACCCAAACATAGGTCCTAATGCTTTACCACATGAGCCATTTCCCCACATCTTTGTTTG
>NW_026077618.1:0-1093 GCF_014885135.2 Alexandromys fortis
GGAGAGGAAGAAGGGGGGACCAAGCTCTTGACATGCAGACAGGCTACAACTTGACCTGAGTTTCTCTGGAGATTAAGCCGGAGGGTAACAGTAGTGCGTAGTTGTTGTAGATGGCTGAATCCCAGTGTTCCTCCACCAAACATGGTCTCAGGGGCCAAAGGACGGTCAGTGAGGCCGGAAGTGGGGATGCAGGGGGGGGGGTCCCAGAGCCCAGCACAGAGTTTGAGTGGCAGCTCCTTTCACCTGAGCAGGAAGACAACCCGGCCTCTGTAAGAGCCTGATGGGAGTTGTATGCCTGCAAGCTTGAAACCAAAGTGCTAAAGCCACAGAAGTGAGCCGCTCTTTCCTTGTGTGACAGTTGCACTGGGCCTGCTGGATCTGTGACAAAACTATAGACACCAAGGAGGGGCAGCACAGCGTGCCCATGCTACAGGGCAGCACTGTGCTAACTTCTCCAATTGTCCATTATTCCCATGCACAGGTGTTGCCCACTGGTTTGCTCTCTTTCCTCAAGGGACGAACCCCCAATTGGTGCTGGGAAGAAGAAGTGTCTTCAGCTTTGTGACTGCAGCCCCAGAAGCTTCTGCAGAGGAGTGCCAGTCAGTAACGCCTCGGGAAAGGGGCAAAGCCACCACAGCCAGGCCCCAGGTATCCATGTGTTGACAGCTCCACACGCCATCTGCCCAGCATCCTATCTAGTGGGAGACAGCCTTGCAGTTTGAAGCTCCGGTTGGATTCCCAGCCTTTGTTTTCACCCCATTAACAAATACAGGTTAAAAGCATAGGAAGCAACCAACTTCATGTCTGTCCTCAAAGGGTCTCTGAAATGGTAGCAGGCAGCAGGTCCTGGCAAGGATGCACACAAGACCATGCTGCAGGTCTCCAAAGGTGGCTGGTTTGGTCCCTGGCGGTGAGCCACGTGGCAGCAGCAAGTGAGAGATAGACAGATAGGCATGCCATGCAGAATGAGGTTGAGTATTAATTTAGTGGGTTACGGAGGTATGGAAGGGAAGTGGGAGAAGGAGAAGAGAAGAGAAGAGGGGAGGAGAGAGAGAGAGAGAGAGAGAGAGAGAGAGAGAGAGAGAGAGAGAAG
>NW_026077619.1:0-1114 GCF_014885135.2 Alexandromys fortis
AGTTTTAAAAGAAAAGTGAGGCAGTCCTTTGGCGTTGCTGCTTCATAAAAGAGACTGCCAGACATGCCGCAGGACACATAAAAAAGTGAGTAACAAGCTGCCAATATATGCAGAACTGTCTTTGAAACTTGCTGCTTCATGGAAAAGTCTGCTGGATACTATTTGCCTGTAGTCAGAAGATGGATGCCCCAACAGAATAGAAAAACTTTGGGTAACTATCCAGGCAGTGAGATGTCTCTGTCAATTCTAGATTTGGAATTTGTTCACAATGCACTTCCTGTTTACGTAGGTAATATTAGATTCTTCTGAAATCTTTGATGGAGTTTAAGAATAGATAATTATAGTTTTCTTAAATTATGAAAAATAAAAAGATAATATGTATATTGTAACTGTAGTTCTTGCTTAATAACTGTTTTGTTATATCTAATTTTACTATGTTAAAGTTAAAACCTTTCAATTTATTTAAACAGAAAATGGGAGGGGATGTGGTATTCTAATCAGTATGTTGTGAATATCATTGGTTAATAAAGAAACTGTCTTAGGCCTGTGCAGGGAAGAAATATAGAAGTAGGCAGGGGAAATCTAAACTGATGCTGAGAGAAAGAAGGCAGAATCACGAGACACCATGTAGCTGTCAGAAAGGAAACATACAAGCTGTTAGGTAGCACCTTGCCGGTAGGCTACAAACTCTATAGTAAAATATAAAATAATGGAAATGGATTAATTTTAGATGTAAGAGCTAGTTAGCCATACAATTAAGTGATTGGCCATGCAGTGATTTAAATAATATACTTTCTGTGTAATTATTTCTGGAGTTTGTGCAGATTGGAAATGAACAAGCAACATCCTACAACATAGTATTTCCAAACAGTCTCCAAAAAGGAAGACAAAAATACCAGAAATGTTTTTTCCTATTGAATTTCTTATATATTCTCTGCATGATTTCCTGCCAAATAAAAATAAATTAAGTGATCCACGGTAATTAAATTTTTTTGGACTGAAATCTCAAGGTCCAAATCAAAAGCAGAAGGAGAGAGAGCACGAGCAAGGAACTCAGGACCGCGAGGGGTGCACCCACACACTGAGACAATGGGGATGTTCTATCGGGAACTCA
>NW_026077620.1:0-1126 GCF_014885135.2 Alexandromys fortis
TATTAGTCAGAGTTCTCTAAACAACACAGCACCCTATACAACAGTACAATCAAGCTCTCTCTCCCTTGAAATTTATGGGAATCACTTACAGGCTGCTGTCCAGGTAATCCGACAATGGCTGGCTATGAACTGAAACTTCAAAAATTTCAGGAGTTGCTCAGTCCAGAGTGTTTTCTCCCTTGACTGGTCTTCAGTATCTACTGGAATCCCAAAGAAGTTGGCTCTTGTACCCAGGAAGGAACAGAGATGCGAACAAGGTGAGGGCCAGAAGCAAATGAGCCAAAGCCTCCACCTACGTGTTTATATAGTCTTCCAGCACAAGGCGTGACCAAAATTAAAGGTGTGTCTCCTGGCGTCATGAACTGGATTAAAGGCGTGTGTCTTCCCACCAAATGCAATCATCAAAGGAGTGTCTTTACCTCCTTGAGATTGAGAACAAACCAATCATAAATGATCCATTAAAGGTGTGCCCTCCATTTTCAGCTTGTAGTTCATTCCAGTTGTAGTCGTGTTGGCAACCAAAAATAAATCTCACAATGGCATAATTCCCTCCATTTAATTGAATTGACCTTGAGATTAAGGAGCTTAGTGTTCATTATTTGCTGTCTGTGCTTTCTGAACCATAACAAATATGGAAGTTGATGTCGAGAACTGGAGTCTTTCTGTGATAGGTGTGATCATGTTTCTAATGAAGGAATATGGACTTTGGTACTGTGGATGAGAAAAACAGTTCAAAGGTTTAAGTGCTGCTAGTTAGGACATACAATTAGGAGAAAAAAGAAGACAGTTGTGCTGATTGGGATTTGAAAGGTGTGTGACTTTACTGAGAGGTTTCAGAGGAGAATAACATTAGTGTATGCCCTAGAGATTCTTGTGATATTTTCATGAAGAATGTATCTAGGTATTGCCCTTTTCTAAAGAGTCTGCCTAACTCTAAATTGTGGAGTTTGAAATTGATCCTTATGGCAGAGCAAGACAAAAAAAGAAAGAAAGAAAGAAAGAAAGAAAGAAAGAAAGAAAGAAAGAAAGAAAACCACTGGCATAGTCAAGCTGTTGTTAGTAGTGACTTTAAGCAGTATTTATAATGAAACAAGGCAAACTGAGCATTTAAAAAATAAAAGATGTA
>NW_026077621.1:0-1096 GCF_014885135.2 Alexandromys fortis
GGAGGAGGAGGAGGAGGAGGAGGAGGAGGAGGAGATGAATTTAGGTGCAGTAGAGGTTCCAGATGACACGGACAGGAAACAGGAGGTGCAAGATGGAAGAGAGGTAAAAAGTCATGGGGCAAAACGTAGATTAATATAAATGGGCTAATTTAAGTTATGAGAGCAAGTGGGACAAGCCTAAACTGTAAGCTAAGCTTTCATAATCAATAATAAGCCTCCATGTCATTTGGGGGCAACTAGCGCACTGCCCCCAAATTCCACGCACACACTAATGTATCAGGTGCCTTCAGGGGCCAGAGAAGAGCATAAGATCCCCTGGAACGTGAACTATGCATGGTTGTGAGTTACACACGTGGGTGCTAGGCCCACAGGAAGAACACTTAACGGCTCTTAACTTCTGAGCCATCTCTCAAGCTCCAGGAGTTTGTACCTGAGGGGGAAATCTGCTGCTAACACAGCTGTCACAGCCGTCTGCATGGTCATGAAGCGCTTTGGAAGACCACCAACGCCAGCCACATCTTTCCAGTAATCTGCAGCACTATCAATGACATCATCATCTATTATTAGGTTGCCTATGCCAAAAAGTTAAGAGACGTTCTTTTTCAAAAAGGCTTTTTGTTTTGTTTTGGTTTGGTTTTTCGAGACAGGATTTCTCTGTGTAACAACCCTGGCTGTCCTGCAGCTTGCAGGGCTCAAACTCAGAGATCCACCTGTCTCTGCCTCCTGAGTGATGAGAGTAAAGGCATGTACCACCATGGCCCGGCTCAAAAAGTTTTTATTACCTTTACATTATTAACTTTTTGTGTGTACGTCCACAGGACACAACACGTGAGTAGAGGTCGGAGAACACTTGTAGGTGTCTGTTCTCTCTTTCCATTATGTGAATCTCAGGGGTCAAACTCAGGTCGAACAGTCTTGGTGGGAAGTGCCTTTCTTTACCTGCTCAACCATCTAGCCAGTATTCTCTCATTCTCTTCTTCTTCTACTTCTTCTTCTTCTTCTTCTTCTTCTTCTTCTTCTTCTTCTTCTTCTTCTTCTTCTTCTTCTTCTTCTTCTTCTTCTTCTTCTTCTTCTTCCTCTTCCTCTTCCTCTTCCT
>NW_026077622.1:0-1129 GCF_014885135.2 Alexandromys fortis
GAAGTCCAAGGACCACCCACCTCCATCCAGGTCTAGTAAGGTGAGCATCCAAACTGCCTAGGCTCCCACAAAACCAATAGGTGCAGTAGGATCATTAATTGCTTTGTTTGCTGAGGTAAAATGTTAGGGTGGGTTGCATTTTTTTCCAGAGAACATGCCTAAATTTTCATGAGTCCCTTCAAGAAAAAAAAAATCTGTATTTCAAAGATTTCTTCTCTGCTGCTGATCTTGCAGAAGAAAATGCACTATTACATATGAAGATTGTCAACGTTTTTGATAGCTCAGTGGGAAAACTCAACATTCTAGGCATGGTAGCACTAGACTTGTACATAACTGTTTTCATCATTTAAAAATGTGATTGCACATAAAGACAAACCAGTGTGCAGCCCAGGGGCTGTCCTGGCCTTTGCTTCAGCCAGAGGTCTGTGCATGCTGTTTTGGAACATGGATAAATTTCTTATTTTAGAAAGTAGAAATCTAGTGTCTAGCTTTCCACATATTTAAGATGAAAAGGTTTTGAATTTTTTTCTTTTTTTCCAAAAACTACCATCTATTTTGTGAGTTTTACAAGTTATCTTTTATTTAGCAAATTATAAACTTATGTACATTTTTACAATTTATATGTAGAGTGTGGCAAAATTGTACAGATTCCTATATTTTAAATGGGAAATTGTGCCTCTCTATATGGTTAATTGTTTAGCATCTGGCCATTTTAAAACTATACAAACTATTAAATGAATTCAAGGAAGTTATAAGATATAAAAAATCACAAAAAATTACATTGCTATATTCAAATAACAAACTAATAGAACTCAGAAATCCCAAATAGATATAAGAAGACAAAATTAAAAACACAATCAGAAATGAAAACTTTCTCATGGATAACAGAAAACTGGTGAAAGAAATAGATGCATTCATGAAAGAGGGTGAATTTCTTTTGTTTTTTTTATATTTATTTATTAAAGATTTCTGTCTCTTCCCCACCGCCGCCTCCCATTTCCCTCCCCCTCCCCCAATCAAGTCCCCTTCCCTCCTCAGCCCAAAGAGCAATCAGGGTTCCCTGCCCTGTGTGAAGTCCAAGGACCACCCACCTCCATCCAGGTCTAGTAAGGTGAGCATCCAAACTGCC
>NW_026077623.1:0-1189 GCF_014885135.2 Alexandromys fortis
ATGTCTCTCATAGTCAATTAATATCTTTTATGTTTCTATTTTTATTGATTTTATTGAGCTATACATGTTTTCTCTGCTCTCCTCCCTGTCTCTCCCTTCCCCTTCAATCCTCTCCCATGGTCCCCATGCTCCCAGTTTGCTCAGGATTTCCTCTCTTTTTCTACTTCCCATGTAGATTAGATCCATGTATGTCACTCTTAGGGTCCTTGTTGTTTTCTAGGTTTTCTGGGATTGTGATTTGTAGGCTTTTTTTTTTTTACTTTTTGCTTTATGTTTAAAATCCACTTATAAGAAAGTATATATGATAATTGTCTTTCAGGGTCTGGGCTACCATACTCAATATGATGTTTTCTAGCACCATCCATTTGCCTGAAAAGTTCAAGATGGTTTTTTTCTGCTGTGTAGTACTCCATTGTGTAAATGAGTTACCTTTTCCTTATCAGTTCTTTGGTCGAGGGGCATTTAGGTTTGGTCCAAATTCTGGCTATGACAAACAATGTTGCTATGAACATAGTTGAGCACATGTGATTAAACATCCTTTGGATGTATATCCAAAAGTGGTATTGCTAGGTCTTGAGGAAGGTTGTTTCCTAATTTTATGAGAAATCACCATACTGATATACAAAGGGGCTGTACCAGCTTGCATTCCCATCAGCAATGCAGGAGTGTTCCCTTTACCCCACAACCTCTCCAGCATAGGTTGCCATTAGTGTTTTTGATCTTGGCCATTCTTACAGGTGTAAGATGGAATCTCATAGTTCTTTTGATTTGCATTTCTCTGATGACTAAGGATGTTGAGCATTTCCTTAAGTGTCTTTCAGCCATTTTAGACTCCTCTGTTGAGAGTTCTCATCTGTACTCCATTTTTTATTGGATTATTTGTTCTTTTGATGACCATTTTCTTGAGTTCTTTGTATATTTTGGAGATCAGACCTCTGTCTGATGTGGGGTTGGTAAAGATATTTTCCCATTGTGTAGGCTGCTATTTTGTCTTTTTGACTTTGTCTTTTGCTGTATAGAAGTTTTTTTAATTTCAGGAGGTTCCATTTATTAACTGTTTCTATCAATGTCTGTGCTACTGGGGTTATACTTAGGAAGTGGTCTCCTAAATGCATTTATGTATACTTCCCATGCTTTTTCAGTCACAGTCCAGCTGGCCTTGGTGAGCTCCCAATAGATCAGCCCCACT
>NW_026077624.1:0-1123 GCF_014885135.2 Alexandromys fortis
TGGTAGAAATCAAATGTAGATTGATCATTTGTAGTGATAATTCAGGAGGGAGCAATCTGAATTTAAACTTAAGGAATCATAGATAAAATGATAGAGTTTTATGTACTTTTTAAAGTTTAAAATTATTATTGAAAAGTCTTTATTAAGATTCTAGAAATTTTCTGCCTGCAATTTTATAAAAAGTCTATTGAATGATTACTATTTAGTAGACACCGTGCTTAGTATTTTACATACACTATTCAATTCATACACCAACAGAAAAATTTAGCATTATTAATGAACTTCCATAAAGGCAAATAACACATTCAAATTCACAGTGATATTTCCTGAATTTTAAGTCAAGTTCTCAAGCAAACCACCCTGCATTTAAAGTCACTATGGTACTTAGGGAATGGTGACTTTGAACTCTCGATTAGACTGTGCTAATACGACTATCTCTGAGCCACTATTTAAAATATTTTGAAGGATATGTTTAATTTGAGCGTATCTTTTTGAGAATTTTTTGACATAATTTCTCTATTTTATTAGGTTATTAGAGTGAAAAATACTGCTGTTATTTCTAATGAGTTTAGTTATTTGAGTATCTTCTTATTTTCTACTTGCTTTTACAAAAGGGGAAATTGTATTTAACAGAACATTTTAAAAATTGTATTTTATTTAAACTTACACATATAGCTCAAAATTAGTAAAACAGAATTTCATACTATTAAATGAAGGGTCCATTATTGACAAAATGTCAAGATCCGTAATAGAAAAGCTAAGTGGTTGTGCATTTTCACTATTTAATGTTAATACCTTTCTCCAGTAAGTTTACACATCTCTTTCTTCCTGTAATGTTTTCTTTCTAAAGTTTTAGTTCTGTGTCTTAGCTGATTCCACAACCATAAGAGAAAAAAAGATTGGTTAATGCTTATAAGAGAACGGTCGGAGCAAAACAGAAAACTTTACATTGAGAATTTTTTAAATTTTTACTTAATTTTTATATTTTATCAAAATAAACTATCAAATTCAACCTTTTCCTTCATTCCCTCCAATACTTTTTTTTTAATTTATTTATTTATTAAAGATTTCTGTCTCTTCCCTGCCACGGCCTCCCTTTCCCTCCCTCTCCCCCAATCAAGTC
>NW_026077625.1:0-1124 GCF_014885135.2 Alexandromys fortis
TAAAAAAAAAGAAAATGGGAGTGCTGCTACCATCTCCGTGCCGCTGTGGTGAGAACTTAAGAGGAGACAATACACCAGGTTCCAGACGCGGGGTGTGTCATGAGTTGCTTCTCCCTTGGACCAGACTTCAAGGCTGAATCTGGCCTTCAGTCTTTGTCTCTACACATCCCAGATGTGGCCAGCTTCCTGCATAGCCCCCTCTAACTCCCTGACAGTGACCGAGGACAGCAGCATGCAAGGAGGCCAGTGGAGCTGGACACAAGCTCTTTTACTCAGTTTGAGTTCAGCCAGAAAACCAGACCTCAGACAGGAGGGAGGAAAAATTATTAAAGGATTAAGTTCAGAATAATCCTCTATATCCCAGGAGGCTCAGAAAGCAATAAGCCCCGGACTTTAAAATCTGATCTGTGGAGTCGTGGCGGTGGCCCCAGTGTTTGGAGGCAGGGAGGAGGGTTTCAAGGGTGCAGTGTGGCCGGATCTTTGCTAAAATATGGACTCATTCTGGACCCTTGGACAAGCATTTCCCCCTCGTCTTGTCATGGTTTTTAATAATAAGGAGTGAGCTGCAAGAGTAGGGGGAACTTTTTTTCCGAGATTCAACAAAAATAAAAAAATTTAATTAAAACCCACTAGTCGTGAAATTTCATCCTTGTAAAGTGAGAAGCCTTGGGACTCAGCCTGTAGCAGCTCTCCCTCCTGGGAGCTGGGCTTCACCCTGGCTCCTCCCTGGTCACTGATGGAAGACACCAGTCTGATAGGTGACGCTGGCTTCAGCCTCCAGCAGCTCTGAACTGTCTGGGGCGAGGGAGATTCCTGTGGCCTGACTAGGAAATCCAAGGGGGAGTCACAGAGCTGGAGCAGGGATCATTTCAAGGGCCTGAAGGCAGGACCTAGCCTGTGGGGTATGAGAGACTGAGTGTCCAGGGTTTGGGGGACAGAAAATGCAATTTCCACAGGATACTTGGAGTCAGGGTTCTTGCAATCTTGTCCCTATGATGTCATGAACTAGTTTACAACATGGTCAACTCATTTCTTTACAGGCTTCAGTGTCCCACCTATAAAATGAGTTATCTAGGTAAGGGCTTTCTTTCTTTCTTTCTTTCTTTCTTTCTTTCTTTCTTTCT
>NW_026077626.1:0-1128 GCF_014885135.2 Alexandromys fortis
GATAGAGTAGTCATGGGTGGCCTTTGTCCTGGCAGCAGACACCGCCATGGGGAGCTTCTGTGTGTGTGTGTGTGTGTGTGTGTGTGTGTGTGTGTATGTGTGTGTGTGTGTGTGTGTGTGTGTGCTGAGTGGCAGCAGTGTGTTTCCATACACAATCTGAAAGAATGCATATCTATAAGATTGAATATCACAGTGGGAAATTGCTTGATAGTGATTTCTGGCTTGTCTATGCTGGAAGACTTGCTTTGAAGAATCATTTGGGTGTTATCTTTTGAGAAGTGTCTATTTGGATCATTTGCTCATTTCTGACATTAGACATCTAATTTTCTTGTTAGTAAATTCCTTCTAGTCCCTCCTGTGTTCTGGACATTAGATTACTAGCTTTCTTTTCAAAGGAAAGTTTATTCTGGAGCCGAATATGCGTGACCTTGACCCAGAAACATAGATTTAGGTTTCTCCAAATTCCATGTTCCAACATGATCAGGGTTCTTTTAAGTGTTTATAGTAACAGAACAAAGAAGATCATAAATCGAGACCCTTTTCAAATGCATTTGTGTGTGCATCAGATTGGTGGGTTGCAGAAAGCTGGGGGAATGTCAGCTACAGTAGGCCCCAGACTCTAATCTAATGGCATTCTTAGCCTTTGGTTGGTGGAAACGAGGGGGTCTGATCATCATTCCAAAGGATTCACACAACCGTCCGGTCATCACAAAGATGCTTGGCATGTAGATGGGAGAGCAATAAATAGTTTTTTTTAAGGAAGCTTAAGGTGTCCAAGCTATTTGGCTCTGAACTTGGAACATTTTAACCTCTCCGCATCACTGATGTGCTAATCTGTCAATCAATCTTCGCAATCACAGCTTCTTCCCAGGGATTCTTATTCACAAGCCCTTCGCTGAATGAACAATCTGAAAATAGATTTCTGAAAACCAGTTCTGCAGGTTGTCTCTTCACTCGTTTTGCCTTGTTTTTGATCCAGCCAAATCCATGTCACGATGCATGGGGTTGTGTTTCATTTCTTTTTTTATTTTTATTTTTTAATTAATTAATTAGTTAATTAATTAAAGATTTCTGTCTCTTCCCCACCGCTGCCTCCCCTTTCCCTCCCCCTCCCCCAATCAAGTCCCC
>NW_026077627.1:0-1070 GCF_014885135.2 Alexandromys fortis
CATATATACATATCCACGACACTGCATGAAAGCTTTGTTCAGAAGGCAGGGTACCCTCTGGGGCTGAGGACTTAGTGTCTGCAGTAGGTTCACGCCATATGTATGTAGCATATGTATGTTATCTTTCTAACCTGTGGTGCAGAAACCCTCACGCACCCACGCAGGAAAACACAAAGCCATCTTGCCTCTCTCACATCTCACAGAGGAAGTTGTACAAAGGGGGCCAGAGGACTAACTGAAAACCAGTAACTAGGATTCAGCATTCTAATCTTGGGGCGAGTGTGAACTGGAATCATAGCAGAAACTACTGGGATGACAGATGTAGTCACATGACATTCAAGGGGCCAACAGGAGGCCCCGTACACTCTCCAGCTAACTGGAACAAGGATATATGGCCTTCATATATGAGACATATAGGATATATGAGACTGATGTGTTTTCTCAGCCAGGGTATGCTATGCAGCAGACACTGCCTTGGAAGGTTTGTGGCTAGCCTGGCCCTGGCAGCTCTAGTCTGAACATCTCCCAAGACAAGATCCCAGGCAGATATTGGAAGAAACACACTCAGGTGACATTGCAAAACTGAGCCTTTTTAAAAAACGACAAATCAAACCCTCACCATGTGCCACCACCCAGCACTTTATTTTCGACTTGTCACTTTGCTGTTTGCAGCGTAAGATGCAACTGAGATCTTGGGGACGGAGGCGGTGGCTAATCCCCAGGCCAGGGCTCCAGAGCCTCTTCACACTTTGCCTGCGTAACCTTGGACAAGTCATTCTGCCTCTGTAAGTCTTGTCCCTATTGGCAAAGTAAGACTGAATGCCTGCCTTTGCCCTCTCTGGTCCCCATGGCCCCCAGCTGACATAAAGGATCACAGTTTTGATTCATTCTCTTTTTCATTTACCATTCCACATCTCCAGCCAGGACCCTCTGGACCCTCAGGACCCCCAGTCAGGACCCCTCAGGACCCTCAACCAGGACCCTCAGAATACCCAGCCAGGACCCCTCAGGACCCTCAGCCAGGACCCTCCGGACCCTCAGCCAGGACCCTCAGGACTCTCAGCCAGGAC
>NW_026077628.1:0-1063 GCF_014885135.2 Alexandromys fortis
TTTACATTTTAAACTGATAAATGATAGATAGATAATTTTTTTATGGTTTGTACACTCATTCCACGCCAATGGCGGATAATATCACCATCCAGGAATTTTAAAACCCTTTTATTTCTACTATGGGTGAAATTTTAGATGAGATATAAAACCTACATTGGAATATAAATTCTTAGCCATAGTAGTTATTAGTTTGGTAATTCGTGTCATTTTTTTATGTTTTGAAAAATAACTCTTGATATTTCTTTTTTTTATTGAGAAAAAGAAAAAAAAAGTTTCCGCCTCCTCCCAGCCTCCCATTTCCCTCCCCCTCCTCCGACTCCTTTCCCCCTCCCTCTCCAGTCCAAAGAGCAGTCAGGGTTCCCTGCCCTGTGGAAAGTCCAAGGTCCTCCCCCCTCCGTCCATGTCTAGGAAGGTGAAACGCCTACATTGCGATAGAACTGATTTTGGGAGAACAAATGAGATGGAGGATTCCTTGGCGGATCTGCTTGGTCTTCACGCTATAGATGATGGGGTTAAGCACTGGTGGCACCATTAAGTAGATATGAGCCATGAAGATGTGAATGAGAGGAGAAGAATGCTTGGCAAAACGATGGACGATGGATAACCCTATCATGGGCACATACAGAATGAGCACAGCACAGATGTGGGATGCACATGTATTGAGAGCCTTCAGCCTACCCTCACGAGATGCAATTTTTAACACTGAGAGAAGGATAAAAATATATGATACAAAAATGCCCAAGGAGTCCATGCCCCACAGCAAAGTAATGAGGACTAGCCCATATATGACATTGAATCTGATGTCAGCACAGGCGAGGCGGATCATGTCCTGGTGCAGACAATAGGAATGAGAAAGAACATGGGAGCGGCAGAAGGGAAAGAAAGCTAGGCGTGCCATAAGTGGAATTATCAAGATGGAACTCCTGAGCAGAGCTGCAATCCCAATCTTGGCAATAAGCTTTGGGGTAAGAATGGTTGCATATCGCAGAGGGTGGCAGATGGCCACATACCGGTCAAGGGCCATGGCCAGGAGCACAGATGATTCAGTGAAGGAAAAGGTATG
>NW_026077629.1:0-1123 GCF_014885135.2 Alexandromys fortis
AAAAAAAAAAAAAAAAAGAAAAACTCAAAGAATAAATCATTTTCACCAAAATGGCAATTCTACCTTGATATTTACTCAAGAAAGCATTGGGGAGGGAGCAGAGGAGAAAAATGGCTATATTTTCTATATATAACAAGGTGTTTAATTGCACTTATGTGGAAAAAGGTCTTTTTATTTCATTTATAAAGATAATTTACAGCTTATTTTGGATAGCTTGTCTTCACCATGTAAGATAATCCAGTTTATATTACTTGTGGCTTATACATTTCCTAAAAGTGCAGTCTGACATTTCCTAAAAGTGCAGGCTGTAAATCATTGACCAGTTGGGGAGAGGCGGAGTGTTGTGAACCACAGTCAGATGACAAGTAAAAACAATGGGAAACAGGAAGAATAAGAAGGTTTCTGTACCGTTACCTGAAGTCTGGCCAAAATGCTTGCCTTCTTAGAGTTCGACGAGTAACTTCTTGAACAAGAAACACTGCAGAAACGTTTTGTTTTAGAGTAAAAAGCGTCTCGTACACCGACCATCCCACACATCTCACAGGTAGCTAATTAATAAAATAAAAACATCAATATGAAAGATCATATAATAAATTCCAATCTCTCCACCTGTCTAGATGTATTTATCTAAAAATCCGCAAAGAACCCTTTCCCTCTTTCTTACAAATGAAATGATAGAGAAAAGTTATAGACAGGACCTGTATGATGCTGTGGTGGTGGCGGTGTATAAAATCTGAAAATCTCCTAAGAGCCTTAAAAAGGTCAAGAGGTATGGAGACATATGTCACTGTGTGTGTGTTTGGGGGGGGGGGAGGAGACAAACCTTATTTTCAACTATCATTTTCCTAATGCTTATTATGTTGTAGGCATTTTCATATGTAATGATACATATATATTGATGTGGGAGTGATTTCTTATTAATAAACTGCCTAGGCCCCTTGATAGGCCCACCCTTAGGTGGGTGGAGAAAACAGAAGAGATTTCTGGGAGAAAGAAGCTTAATGAGGGAGTCACCATGATTCTCCCGCTCCAAACAGACGCAGGTTAAGATCCTCCCTGGTAAGCCAGCTCGTGGGCTACACAGAATATTAGAAATGGGTTAGAACAATATGTAAGAGCTAGC
>NW_026077630.1:0-1123 GCF_014885135.2 Alexandromys fortis
TGGGCTGACGAGGGAGGGGGACTTGATTGGGGGAGAGGGAGGGAAATGGGAGGCGGCGGTGGGGAAGAGACAGAAATCTTTAATAAATAAATAAATAAATAAATAAATAAATAAATAATTGCTTCACCCAATAAACAGCAAGAAGCAGTTTGGAGAAGAACTACGTCTATATTTCTAAATACTGTTTATAAATGTTTCTTTATATTTAAAGGGGGGTATGCTATAGAGATTTGCATTAGTATGGATCTTGGTTTATTGATATAAATTTTAGGTCAATTTTATTTTATGTATTTTTCTACTCTTGATTAAGGTGTTTGTGCATCTCATTTAAACATGCAATGCATAATTAAGAAAAATAGGTTAAGAGATAATCATCTATAATAGTCAAGCTTGCAGTCATATTAGTTAGGTTTTCTAGCTGTACAGAGATATATTTCAGATGGATAGCTATTTTTCAAACCTCTGAAAGACTAATATAATATGACATTTAAAGTGTTTTAAGAATTTAGGACTTTTCATGATAATGAGAACATCTGTTCCTGGCGGCAGCAATTACTTCAAGAGGAAGATGGGCATTGAAGAGGCTCCTTTTGGAGTTGGTTAGCCATTTGGGCAAGAAACTGCTCTTGCCTGTACTGATAATTGAACTGGACATGGAGGACCTGAAGAGAAATGACTGCTGAACTTGCCCAAATGTGAGGCCATCCTTCGGGGATCCTACTTCATGAAAAAGTCTGCCAGACATTCTGTAGGGCCAAGAAGAAAGTGACTGACAAACTGCCAATATAGGTAGATATGTCTTTAAAATTTCCTGCTTCATGGAAAAGTCTGATGGATACTATGGGCCTGTAGGCTGAAGACAGATGCCTCAGTGGTACAGGAGAACTTTGGGTGATGTCCAGACAGCAAGATGTCGCTGTCAAATCTAGAGTTTTAGAAGTTGTTTACAATGTACTTCCTGTTTTCTTAGGTAATAATATATCCTTCTGGAATCTTTGATGGAGTTGAAGAATTTATATTTATAGTTTTTCTTAGTTATGATAAAAGATAAAGTAGATACAAATATTGTAACTGTAATTCTTGTTTGATACCTGTTTTGTTGTATGTAATTTTACTATGTTAA
>NW_026077631.1:0-1122 GCF_014885135.2 Alexandromys fortis
AGCAGGTGGGGAATGGAGGCTGTAGCAGGTGGGGAATGGAGGCTGCAGCAAGTGCTCTGCTATGGGTATGAATAAACCATGGCACATAAAGTTGTGACAGGACCACATTTCTTCCCTTGCTTCAAAACTGGACAAGGTAATCCAGCATGGGGAACAGGTTTCCCAAAGCCAGCTAAGCACCAGGGACAGGTTCTGATCTTACTGCTGGGAACCTTACAGAGAGACCAAGCTAAGCAATTGTCACACACATGCAGAGGGCCTAGGCTGATTCCATGGAGTCACCCTAACAGTTATTTCAGAGTCTATGAGCTCTCAGGAGCTCAGGTCAGCTGTCTTTGTGGGTTCCCTGTCATGATTCCCCCAGCGTGCACAACCCTTCCTCCCTTTCTTCAGCAAGACTTCGGGAACTCAGCCTTGTGTTTGGCTATAGATCTCTGCATCTGCTTCTACCAGTTATTGGATAGTGTATCTCAGATGACTATTAGCGGGTAGGCATTAATTTGATTACACTATGTGACCAGTTCAGGGATTCTCTTCACTATTCCAAGGAGTCTTTACTGGGATCATTCTGGTGGATTCCTGGGGGTTTCCCTGGTGCGAAGTTTCTCACTAGCCCCACAGTGACTCCCCCATCAAGACATCTCCTTCATTACTCTCCCACTTTCTGTCTTCCAAACTGTCTCCTGCACCTGGCCTGCTCAACCCACTCCCTCAAGTTCCCATACCTCCATTTCCCCCTCCCATGCCTCCAATTTACCCGCGAGATCTCTTCTATTTCCCCTTCCCATGGAAAACCATGCATCCCTCGTTGGGTCTTCCTTGTTATCTAGCCTCTCTGGGGCTGTAGGTTGTAGGCTGGTTATTGTATACTTCACTTTTGTATTGCATTATATTCCCTTAGAAAGCTGTGTGTTTTCTAAAGAGAGACAGAAAGGGGGTTTGTCCAGAAGGGAGGGGAATGGGAAGGAACTGGGAGGAGTAAAGGAGGAGAAACTATAATCAGAATATATTATTGAAAAAAGTCTATATTTTCAGTAAACAAATATACTCTAAAAGCATAAAAATGGGTAAAAAAGGAAAGAAACTCTGAGCATTGCATCATTAAATTCAATCTCAGTCACA
>NW_026077632.1:0-1097 GCF_014885135.2 Alexandromys fortis
CCTCCTCCTCCTCCTCACTACTTCTATCCCTTCCCCTTACTCCCCTTCTTTCTTCTCCTTATTCTGCCCCTTCCTCTTCTTATTCTTCCTCTCCTCCACACTCCCTTCACTTCATTTTTCTCCTTGCGCAAAAAGTAAAGAAGATGCAGAGGTAATGTACTTGAGTTAAAATTTTACCCTCAGATCCTCCCCTGCCATAGACATCCGATTCTGAGCCCTGATGGGGTGCTGAGGCTGGTACTCAAGGCCCCTGATAGGCTGAGCTACAAGGCCAAGCAGGATTCAAGTATGCCATGGTGGGCCCAAACATAGAGTTCCTAAGGATGCAGCCACAGCAAGCCTGTCCATCCCAGTATGAAAGAGCTGCTGTGTGTGGCATCTTCAGTCTCTTCCTGAGGAGTCCTGGATTCTTACCGGGCTGGAGAGGTTCTCATCACTGGTTCCCACAAAGCTGCCCCTGGAGCTGGGGCTGCATCAGTCGCTTGCCACAGTCCTTTGCGATGGAGTCTCTCACTGAACTATTTGATCTATTTGGCAATACTAGCAAGCATCGGGGCTTCTTTTTTCTAGTGGCTCAGTTCTGGAATTATCGGCACAAGCTGCCATGCCTGGCTTTTTACACAGATGCTGGGAATTCAGACTTAGGCCCTCATACCCGTGGGACAAGCACGTTGCCAGCCGAGCCACCCCCAGTGCCTGCAAATCTTAATCTAAAATTTTCTTTCACAAACATGAGTGTAAGTTAGTTTATAAGGTACATTGTACACATTTATAATAAGAAAGGAGTAAGATATAAACATGTCCAATATACTGCAAGGAATTATTGCTATAGTAGGCTACATGCTGATTATAAACTTGGTTCATAACTTAGAATTTGAGATTTTTTTTTGGCGAAAAGGGCATAGTTCTTTGTAAACAGATTGGTCAGTTGTGTCAAACTTCTTGACTCACAGTCCGTGTGAGACCTAAGCCAGATCCAAAGGAGTGATGGGTTCTATTCCTGTGCCCCCTCCTCCAGTTCCCCTGCCAGTGATGGGTTCTATTCCTGTGCCCCCTCTCCTCCAGTTCCCCTGTCAGTGATGGGTTCTATTCCTGTG
>NW_026077633.1:0-1124 GCF_014885135.2 Alexandromys fortis
TTTAATATTAATTTATTTTTTGAGATAGGGTCCACTCTTGTCGCCCAAGCTGGCCCTGAACTAAGAGAGATCTGCCTGTCTCTACCCCCTAAGTACTGGAATTAAAGGCGTGCACCACCGTGTCCAGCTAGAGCAGCAGAAAAGTTACTAATACAAGCTAGGTGTGGTGGCTTGTATAATTACAGCACAGAGTCACATAAGGACCAGGCCTGGCAGCACGGACTGTTTGTGGAAAGGTTCAACTTTACTCCAAGTCATGAGGTCACATAGCCAGACTGCCTGAGTTTAACACTTCAGTGTTAGAGAAGGCTGTGGATATTATCTCACCTTGAACACATTAATCTTCCTTTCTTCCCACCTCCCACCTTTGACAGGATGTCATGTAGCCCAAGCTAGCCTCTAACACATTCTATAGTCAAAGATGACTTTGAACTTCTGACCCTTCCACCTCCACCCCAAATACTAGGATTACAGGCCTGCATAGGCAGGCCCAGCTTTGTTGTGGAATATTACTTTAACTATGTAAAGATTGCTACATTTCTGTAGGCTGTATTTGTTTAGTGATGTAAAGATGTGTTGCTTTGCCTGCCTAAGGCACCTGATTGGCCTAATAAAAAGCTGAATGGCCAATAGCTAGGCAGTAGAGGGATAGGTGGGACTGGCTAGCAGAGAAAATAAGTGGGAGGAGGAATCTAGGCTCGAGAAGAGAACTAGAGGAGGGAACAAGGGAAAAAGAGAGGTCGATGCCCAGGGCCAGGCAGCTGCCAGACAGATAGACACTGAGTAGGACATACAGAATGAAAGAAAAGCAAAAAGCCCTGAGGCAAAATGTAGATGAAGAGAAACAGGTTAAATTAAGTTATAAGAGCTAGGGGGACAAGCACAGGATAAGGCCGAGTATTTACAGCTAAGTCTCCGTGTCATGATTTGGGGGCTGGCTGGTGGCCCAAAAGAAAGCTCGCTACACAGCTACGGTGTTTGCTTTCTGTTCAAGGAGAGAGATTGTCAGCCGGGCGATGGTGGAGCACATCTTTAATCCCAGCACTCGGGAGGCAGAGGCAGGCGGATCTCTGTGAGTTCGAGACCAGCCTGGTCTACAGAGCTAGTTCCAGGACAGGCTCCAA
>NW_026077634.1:0-1067 GCF_014885135.2 Alexandromys fortis
TTCTAGCCATAAATAAAGGACATTGAGCCTATAATTCAGGTTCTTAGAGAAGCTAAATAAGAAGGAGAACCCAAAGAAAAACCTATAGGCATCCTCCTGAATATTTGTTTTTGTTTTCCGTTGCAGTAATATATTTCTATTTTTTTTTCCATTTCACTTTGTTATGAAAGGACTCATGGTCATAGGCCCAGTGTCTTTAAGGATTAGAAAGGAACCAATAGGAAAAGAGTATTTCTCTGTTCTCCCCCTGGTGGTTTTTTTTAAACACACATGTGATGGGAAAAAGTAGTGAGACTTTCTTGTTGGGATCTGCTGCATGCCCACAGTTCCCCATGAGATCGAACAGTGGAGAAGGCATTGGATCCCGTATATACTTTCAAATCATCTGTGAATAACAAAAGTTTGACTTCCTCTTTCCCAATTTATATCTCATTGATTTCCTTTTGTTGTCTTATTGTTCTAGCCTGAACTTCAAGAACTGTGTTGAATAGATACAGAGAGAGTGGACAGCCTTGTCTCATTTCTGATTTTAGTGCAATCCCTTTGAGTTTCTCTCCACTTAATTTGATTGTGGTTGTCAGCTTGCTGTATATTGCTTTATTATGTTTAGATATATTCTTGTATACCTAATCTCTCCAAGACCTTTATCATGAAGGGGTGTTGGATTTTTCAAATGCTTTTCAGCATCTAATGAGAAGATCATATGGTTTTTTTTCTTTCAGTTTATTTATATGGTGAATTACATTAATGACTTTTCTTATGCTGAACCATCCCAGCATCTCTGAGATAAAGTTGACTTAATCATGTTGGATGATTTTTTTTTGATGTGTTCTTGAATTCAGTTTGCAAGTATTTTATTGAGTATTTTTGCATCGTTGTTCATGAAGGAGATTGGTCTGCAATTCTCTCTCTCTCTTTTTTTTTTTTGGTTGATTTTTTGTGTGGTTTCAGTATCGGGGTAACTGTAGCCTCATAAAAAGACTGACAATCTTTGGGCTGACGAGGGAGGGGGACTTGATTGGAGGAGGGGAGGGAAAGGGGAGGCGGCTGGGGGGAAGAGACAGAAA
>NW_026077635.1:0-1124 GCF_014885135.2 Alexandromys fortis
AGAGCAGTCAGGGTTCCCTGCCCTGTGGGAAGTCCAAGGACCACCCACCTCCATCCAGGTCTAGTAAGGTGAGCATCCAAACAGCCTAGGCTCCCACAAAGCCAATACGTGCAGTAGGATCAAAAACCCATTGCCATTGTTCTTGGGAGTTTTTGTCAGTGCTTTTTGCATATCTGATTCTCTGACAGTGTTGTAATGTGTGTATCACCAGTTAAGTCATTTTCACGGCTTTATACACTTTCTGATCCCCCTTGTCCCAGTGACATCCCTTGTATGTCCTTCACTCATTTCTTCATTCAGTGGTTCATTTGTTCATCGGTCCTTTTTGTCCAGAACTCAGGTAATTCCCTTTTCCCTACTGATGCCTGCCTCCCATGAGCTGGATGGCACTGGCCAGCAGTGGTTGGATTTTTTTCCTTCTTTTTTATTTTCTGTGTCTTTCTGCTTTTCTTTCTTAACCTTTACTCATCCACATTCCCTTCCCTTCCTTTCTTTTCTGTACCATTCCCATCCTTACTTGTTGCCTATTGCCTTCTCCTGTACCTGTCTTTTAACCTGTGTTTCCTGTCCTTCTATTTCCTTCCCATTCCCTCCTTCCTTCCCTATATCATCTGCCTGTTCTTCCTTTGCCCTTTAATCATTACATCCCTTTCTCCATTGCCTACTGCCTTGTTCTGTTTTTTATTTTTTTTTTGCACCATTCCATCTGTGCCTTCCCTTTTTCCCTCTTTTCCCATTTTCTACTATATTTCTGCACTCCATTTAAAAAATTCTTTACCATTTTTCTTATTTCAAAGCAGGAGGACCTTTCTTCTATTTTTCACCCTTCTAATTTTTTTTCTTATTTTTTTGATTTTGTATTCTTTTTGCCTATTTGGTTACTATAATTTTCCATTATATTTTCTTTTGGTGACTATTATTAATATCATCATCATTTTCATCATCATTTTCATTATTACTTTTATTTGACTTTATAGATAGGGCCTGTCTGTGTGCTCATGGATTTTTTGGAAGTACTTGGGTAGACTAGGATGCAGTCAAAGTCACAGAGATCCTCTTAATTTCTGCTTCAGCAGGCCAGTGATTAAAGTCTTCTGCTGGCAGCCTGGCTACGTTTCCATTTT
>NW_026077636.1:0-1104 GCF_014885135.2 Alexandromys fortis
TTATCACCATTTTCATGTGATTTTTATGCATAGTTAAGAGAAAATCATAACTTTAACTCTTCACAGCAGATGGTGGACCATGACAGCCCTACCCAATGGGATTTCATTTTCACTGAAAGCGAAGGTCAAGTTCCATGCAATCATTTCTCAAGGAGTCTGCTAACTGCACAACAATTATTGGCCACGTTTTCATGAAAAGAAAATTCCTGAAATCATAATTTGTGTATTTACAACAAAGATTTACTAAGTCAATTCTGTGTCCAGCCCTGTTCTAGAATCGTGTATTTTCCTGTTTCTGGGAAATTAAACAATGGACTTCGTGTGTGAGCTTAGATGCCTGTTTCTCCCAGAAGGTATGTAGACTCCAGAGGGCAGCTTTGGGTATAGGTCTTTGCTTTCTGCCATGTTTGAGACAGGTTCTCTCTCATTAAGTGCTATGTATACCTGACTAGCTTCTGGGGAATCTCCCATCACTGAGTCCTATCTTGACTTGGGAGCCCTGAGACTACAGATGTAGAGAGTGTCGTGTTCAACTTTAGGTGCGCCCTGGGGAGCTGACCCAGGTTCTCACGCTTGTTGACAAGTACCATACCCACTCAGTCCTTGGTCCTATGGATAATCAGTTCCCTTCCATATACACAGAGACTAAAGGAATAACCATCCAATACTAAAGGAAGAGCCCAAAATACAAGAGCTGTATTCGAACCCCAGTCTAATCGACAGTGAGTCCCACGTTTCCTGGATTCAATCACAAATGTAAATGCTGCTAAGTAATTTCAACATCGTAAATATCGTAAATGGGCAAGTAATTTCCCAAGGCACTTAGAGTATGTGTTTGCTGTGAAGCACCAATCTCCAAGGTCCTGCTGTTCTGAGAAAGATTATTCATAGACTAAAAGATTATATCAGACATTTTCATGCTCAGTGTTTCTTTTAAAGTAAACATGTTTTCTAAAACCATACACTAGAAGAAATCAAGGGAAGGTCTGGGGCCACCCATATTAGGTCATACCCTTGCCTCACCCTCCTTCAGGCCTTGGGGCCACTACAATGAATTGGATTTTGAACTTTAAACAAAGGTTTCTGGCCTCTGTGTTTTCATTT
>NW_026077637.1:0-1126 GCF_014885135.2 Alexandromys fortis
TTTAAGACAGGGTTTCTCTGTGTAGCCCTGGCTGTCCTGGAGCTCCCTCCATAGACCAGGCTGGTCTTGAATCTAGAGATCTGCTTGCCTCTGCCTTTTGAGTGCTGGGATTAAAGGTATGCACCACCACTGCCAGCTGTAGTTTTATTCTTATTTATGGACAAATTTTACTTTAACCTGGCAGCATAGTCCTATGCACCATGCTTTTGAAAGACAATTATGTCATTGAGAATCTTCATAAAACAAATTAGCAACTAGAAAAGTTAGTCCAAGTGGATGTGTGACTCAGTAACCTAGAAGTTGATTTTATATTTATCAACTCTTTCAATGTTTCTATCAATTATATAGTATTCCAAGGAACAACTTTCCTCACATTCAGTTTAAACTATTCACCCTCTTATCCTTATAATACATTTTTTTAAATTTTAGAACTATGTGCAATAAAGAAAACCATCCAACAACACTTGGGAGGCAGAGGCAGACTGACGTCAGTGAGTTGGAGGCCAGCCTGGTCTACAGAGTGCTCCGGGGGCTTTCTTTACTCAAGCCAGTCATGGCGTTTCTCTTCCATACGAATTCTCTGATGAGCAATAACGTGAGAACTCCAAATGAAGCATTTCTCTCTTTGATCCCACTATTCACACTTCTCTTTGGGATTAGTTCCCTGTTGGCAAATAAGGACAGAGCCTTGACAGAAAAGTTTGTTATACCGATGACAAACGAGAAGTCTTATACTCATTAAGACTTCTCAAAATTCTATTTACTTTGATTTTCCTTATTTGTGAAAATAGATTATTTCCTCACATATTATATTCTGATTAGGTTTCCTTTTCCTCTACTCCTCCCATTTCAACCCCCCTTCTGTCCTATCTTGATCTTTGAATGCTGTCTCTCATTAGAAAAGAACAGATGAGTTGGGCATGGTGGTGCATGCTTTTAATCCCAGCACTCAGGAGGTAGAGGCAGGCAGATCTCTGTGAGTTCAAGGCCAGCCTGTTTTATAGAGTGAATTCTAGGACAGCCCAAGATACACAGACAAGCCCTGTTTTGAAGAAAAACCGAGAGAGAGAGAGAGAGAGAGAGAGAGAGAGAGAGAGAGAGAGAGAGAGAGAGAGAGAGAGAGAGA
>NW_026077638.1:0-1063 GCF_014885135.2 Alexandromys fortis
AAAAAAAAAGAGTTTCCTGATAATCCCAGTGGGAAAATATAAAAACTGTAAATACTGAACACATAAATGTCTAAGCCGACATCAAGACAACCAAAAATCTGGCCCTAGCAGTGATGTTCTCATGTGAGACAAATCTTTCCAGGAATGTGTTGTATATCAGAACAGCAACAAACAACTGATAATGCATTGGAAATTTTCTTGATGGGAACAGAGTTCCCAAAGAATTAAGGGTAAAAATTACACAAAGGTACACTGTAGGTTCTTTGACATAGATAGTAAAACAACCTATATTTTCATTAAATAGGAACAATTCCCTAGAACAACAGTCACCTGAGCTTGTCAAAAACCCATCCATGGTACTCTGCCTAACATTTGGTGGTATTTTGAGCTTATCTTTGTGAACAACATTCAAACAATATTTTAGAAGAACCACATTTACCATGCCCTCTTGGGTAGTGGTCTCAGGGGAAAGAAGTCAGACAGTAAGGTGGGATCGGCAGAGATTTCCAAGATGAGAATGATTGCATCATTCCAACTGCATCCCTTTGTGACTGTATCTCCATTGACTCAGGATCTAATGACTTTACCATAAATTCTCTCCATCCACTCTGAGATCAGGGTTTTCCCAGGGGTAGAAGCACACTAGATGAAGACCAGCCGAGATTGTATGAGTAAAGACCAAGCAAACAATACAAACACAATAAAGAGATCATAGGATGACCCATTTGGTTGCTAGCTCCAAACATAAACAGTCTTTCAGGAAATGAACAGGCTTACAATGATGCCTCTTCCTAAAATCAGATAAATGAAAGCAAATCCTACTTATACTGCTCATTTAGCAAGTGCCCTGGAACAAGATTTACTCTCACACCTGCAATCTCTTTATTTTTTTAGACTACTGTTGAAATTGTACTCACTAACATTTAACTCTAGGCTACCTGAATATATATGGATGCCATTCTGATACTACAAAGTTACTTTTCTGACTCATTGAACCAGAACCCAAATACTGAAAAGATTGACCGTACCAGTAAGGAATTAGACAGGGTAAAGAAAAAACATG
>NW_026077639.1:0-1010 GCF_014885135.2 Alexandromys fortis
TTAAACAATCCTTGTAAACAATTTTGTATCCTAGCATCTTAATCTCTAACAAGGCTAGTTAGCACACTACTTTGCAATCTTTGGGTAATTTAGAGGCAGGCTTCCTCAGCTAATATCTCCTAAGCATTGGTGATGCCTTTACATCAAATTTCTACTCTTCTGCACCACCGTTTACTGGTAGAGTGGGAAGGAACGCAAGAATGCCATTTACAAACTCCACAAAATTAACTCCAAAGGGATCTTACTCCTAAATGTTAAATGCAAAGGGCAAAGGTTCTGAAAGATAATAGAAAAACTAGGCATCTCCAAGTTTGGGATCCTGCCTTCCATACGTATCAAAACCACGTTGATGTGGACCACAAAGCTGTTTCAACACACAATTCCCTGCTGCAAATGCTTTTCACAGATGCAGCCCACAGAGGGAAGTTATTCAGAGGCCAAGACCTGGTTCTGGGGAGTTGCAAGGACCACATGGGACCTGAGAAAACACTGATGGTAGCAGTGGGTTCCTACACTCGCTCAAGGAGGGCCTGCCACACTGTCTCCCATGGCTCACCATCCTCTCCTCCTCATCTCGGAACAGCAACCCCTTACTCACCATGTCGTGGCTTCCAGGCTCACCCATGTTCTCCTCAGAGCTCCTGCAGTAGCACTCACAGCACAGAATACAATCCACTGGCGCCTGCTCAGCTTTAAAATCAATCCAGCAGCATGGCGCCAGGAAGTGCCCTACCTGACTTCTGACTGACAGGTCGGCCTGGAGGTCTTGATTGGCTAGTGAGCCTTGAGTGACAAGAGCACCTCCCTGAGCCTTACAGTGTGCTTAAAGACACAGCACAGGATTCCTTGGCTCTGGCTTCCACCCCATACCCAGACTTTTACAGATCTGCAGACATATGAATTTCAATATCACTTATGCCTCTATCAGATAGATGACACAGCTATCTTCCTGCAATCCACAACCACACTGCCTTCATCCTCCTGGACATGACGTGGCTAGCTAGCACAGC
>NW_026077640.1:0-1155 GCF_014885135.2 Alexandromys fortis
TCTCTCTCTCTCTCTCTCTCTCTCTCTCTCTCTCTCTCTCTCTCTCTCTCTCACACACACACACACACACACACACACACACACACACACACTTGAGGAAGCCCAAGGGCTGCAGTAGCCTCTGCCTCAATCTGCTTTTCCTTCTCTCTCTCTCTCTCTCTCTCTCTCTCTCTCTCTCTCTCTCTCTCTGTGGTCTCAGTTACCAAGTCCAACTGCTGTGTGGAAACATTAAATGATGACAGCAGAAAGAAACAATTTATAAGTTTTAAATAATTTGGTTTTGTTTTGTTTATTCGAGACAGAGTTTCTCTGTGTAACAGTCCTAGCTGTACTGGAACTAGCTTTTGTAGACCAGGCTTGCCTTGGGAACTCACAGAGATCCGCCTGCCTCTGCCTCCCAAGTGCTGGAATTAAAGGTGAGCACCCACCACCGCCCGACTCAATTTTAAATAACTCTTAATACAGAATATTATTAGAATAATCCTACTTATTGTTAAAAAAATCTTACTCTTGAGCTGCATAGTGGTGACCTGTGCCTTTAATCCCAACACTCAGGAGGCAGGCAGATCTCTGAGTTCGAGGCCAGCCTAGTCTTCAGGACAGCCAGGACTACACAGAGAAACACTGTCTCAAAATTTATTATATTTATTACAGTAGCTGGGTTTTTTGTTGGCCCTGAGGCTGCTACACCAGAGGCTGCTGCACTGGAAGGAAACTGTTGCACTGGGGGCTACACTTTCCTGTGGAACCTGCTGAACATCTGGAAGGTAGCAGACCAACACAGCCCAGCTCAGCACCAGAGAGCTCCGTCTCAGGCTCTGTTTGAAGCATATCATGTATTTTAGCTTATTTAATGTGTCTGTAAATCTTGGGGCGAATGTGTCACTCCAAAATAATTCTCTCTCTCTCTCTGTCTTTCTCTCTCTGTTGTGTTTCTCTGTGTAACTCTGGCTGTACCATACCTTGCTGTATAGACCAGGCTAGCCTTGAACTCACAGAGATCTGCCTGCTTCTGCCTCTCAGAGTGATAAAGGTGTGCATCACCACACGCATATGTGTGTGTGTGTTCTTAAAGCAGAATGAACACAGATCTATTAAAGAAATGCAAGGAAGAACTCCCAAGAGAAGGAGGGGCTCCAAAAGAGGAATGTCCAT
>NW_026077641.1:0-1121 GCF_014885135.2 Alexandromys fortis
CCCAACCATAAAATTATTTCATTGACTTCATACCTGTAATTTTGCTATTGTTATAAACTTTAATGCAAATATCTGATGTGCAACCCATACTGGGGTTTAGACCTATAGGTTCAGAACCACTGGTCCAGATGTTTTCATCAGGTTCATTTCCCCCACCCACTGTAGAATTAAAAGGCAGGAAAAAGGTCATATGCAGCAGATAGCAGAAGGTTACAAACTTTATTAAAAGTGAAGAGGAACGCATTCATATATACAAAGAAGGAGGGGCAGAGACAGAGACACAGAGGAGACAAAGAGACACAGAAAGAGACAGACAGAGAGAATCCCCACAAAGTGGGAAGAAAATCTAAAAATCAAAATCCCATTTTCCCTGAGAGGGATGTGGTTTTAAATGTTTCTGGTGGTCTGGGATAAGTACCCTCTCATGCACTTTATTTTGGGTTTGTCAGTTTAGACAAAGAAATGGGAGCTGATAGACTCACAGCTTCAGGTGAACAGACTTAGGACAATTCTTGAACATATCTGAGCAGCCACAACCAGTCAGCTGGCAGAGGAACCCTGCCATCACTTTGTTCTTGGTCAGGAGGATGAGGAAGAAGGTGGAAGTTTATCGTCTTTATTATCTGTCTGCAGGATCCTTCCCTAGCTGTCTGCCTGCCAATAATATGTCTAAGTCCTAGTCCCTCACAGTCACCTCCCTCCACAAGGCATGAACCATAAGTTCCTCAACAGGATGATCTTACCTACATGTACTCATCAAAAGACAACACGTTCAGAAAAATAATTGAGCAATTATTTTACTTCACTGCAATTAAACATGCAAATACTTGAATTGTAGAAGAAAATAGCACTTCCTCATTGAAAGGCTATTTTCAATAATAATAGAATGTTTATTCTATTTATAAACATTACTTCAAAACGCGGCTCTGTCAGATGTAAGAAGAGCCCTGACACTCATAATAATGGGTTCAATGGCCGGGCGGTGGTGGCACACACCTTTAATCTCAGCACTCAGGAGGCAGAGGCAGGCGGATCTCTGTGAGTTCAAGGCCAGCCTGGTGTAGAAGAGCTAGTTCCAGGACAGGAACCAAAAAGCTACAGAGAAACCCTGTCTTGAAAAT
>NW_026077642.1:0-1098 GCF_014885135.2 Alexandromys fortis
AAAAAAAAAAAAAAAAAAAAAAAACCCCAAAAAAGAGAAACCAATATCTACACTCAAGGTTAACAGCCAACTGTGACAGTTAATCTTGATTGGCAACTTGACCAAATCCTTAACATCCAGAAGATAAACGTGGTCTGAGGGAGAAAGATTCTACTGGCTATGGATGACATCATTTCACAGGCTGGGGTCCTGAACTAAATAAAGAGGAAAAAGAGCAGAACACCAGCTTTCCCCTCAGCTTCCTGACTGCCTCCCAATCTTGAGGGACTCTGCTGCTGTATCTTCCCCACAACGATGGGCTGTATCCTAACAGCGAGGAAAACAAACCCTCCATTACCCTTCCTACTTTTGTCAGGTCCCAGCAACAAGTAAATAATAAACCACCCAAGTGTGGCTCCAAAGAGTAGTAGTAACAGTAAAATTTGTTTTTTTGAGAAAGAGTATCTCTATATAAACCTGGTTGTCTTGGAATTCACTGTACAGACCAGGCTGGCCTCAAACTCATAGAGACCTACCTGCCTCTGCTTCCCAAGTGCTGGGGTTAAAGGTGTGAGCCACCATGCTCAGCTAGACAGTAGACTGTCTGTAAGAAACAAAAAGGATACTGTCTTCTCTGCTTCTGTCCTGTGTGCTTTCCATCCCAGGCAAAGCTGCAGCAACGCGTCGGAAAAGCTGTAGAAGAGAAGCAAGATGATGACCGTAGGACAGCAAGTAGAGCACAGAGCTTAGGTTACTCCTTAGACGACAGCATTAAGAAGGCAAATTAAGACCTTGAGGATAATTACTGTCATATTACAGACACTATACAGTGAAAAAAAGTCAAATTCATCAAGAAAATTTATAAATACATACCCAACATTAATACACCAAAATGTTAAACGCTGAATAGATCTGAAACAATGTACACAGTAATAGGACAAGGGAAACCACGCTCTTGAGACACCAGGTCTGTGGGACCAGAAGAGGTTCATGTAGGGGTGTGAGGGAACTATTTTATTCCCACCTCTTCCTTCCTTCCTTCCTTCCTTCCTTCCTTCCTTCCTTCCTTCCTTCCTTCCTTCCTTCCTTCCTCCCTCCCTCCCTCCCTCCCTCCCTCCC
>NW_026077643.1:0-1120 GCF_014885135.2 Alexandromys fortis
AATACTGAACATTTACTCCCCAACTACAAGGGCACCCTCATATGTAAACAAAAAGAAGAAAATTTTACCCAGGAGGACTAGGCATCAGAAAATAATCAAAATGAGAGCTGAAACCAACAATATAGAAACAAAAAAATTTACTAAGAATCAATGGGAAAACATGTTGGTTCTTCGAGAAAATCAACAAAATAGACAAACCAAACTAACCAAAAAGCAGAGAGAGAATATTCAAATTAATAAAATCAGAAATGAAAAGGGGGAAATAATAACAGATATGGAAGAAATCCAGAGAAATCAATACTTTGAAATCATGTACCCACAAAATTGGGAAACTTAAAGGAAATAGAGAACTTTCTGGATAAATATCACTTACCAAAATTTAATTAAGACCAGATAATTAACCTAAATAGACCTACAAATGCTAAAGAAATAGAAACAGTCATTAAAAGACTCGCAAAAAAATACTACAGGACCAGATGGTTTTAACTCAAAATTCTACAAGATTTTCAAAGAAAAACTAATACCAGTACTCCTCAATTGTTCCACATAATAAAAACAGAAGGAACATTGCCAAACTGCTTTTATGAGGCTACAATTACCATGATACCCAAACCACATAAAAACATTAGTAAGAAAGAAAATTACAGACCAATCTCACTCATAAACATTGATGCCAAAAATACTCAATAAAATACTAGGAAATGGAATTGAAGAACACATCAGAAAAATCATCCATCATGGTCAAGACAGCTTCAACCCACAGATGTAGGAATGGTTTGACATATGAAAATCTGTCAATGTAATCCACCATGTAAATAAACTGAAAAATAAAAACCACATGATCATATCAGTGATCCCTCAGAAATCAGGAGCAAGACTAGGTTGTCCACTCTCTCCATATTTATTCAATATAGCACCTGAGTTTCTAGCTACAGCAGTATGACATAAAAGGAGACAAAGGGGATACATTGGAGAAGAAGTCAAACTCTCACTGTTTTCTGATGATATAATAGTTTACAAAAGTGTCCCCAAAAATTCTACCAAGGAACTTCTACACCTCATAAACACTTTCAGTAATGCAGCAGGATACAAGATTAACAAAAAAAAAAAAAAAAAAAAA
>NW_026077644.1:0-1063 GCF_014885135.2 Alexandromys fortis
TTTTTTTTTTTTTTTTTTTTTTTTTTTTTTTTTTTTTTTTTAACTCTGCCTTGCTGTTACGGCTGCATTGTAGGAAATGGGACTCTCCAAATGCTCCTCACATTATTTTGCTGTGATGTCTTCATTTATCCACCTTCTCACATACATATTTCAGCTTCTGAAAAAAACATTCATGCATTATTCACCCTTATTTTCACATGCTTAGGCCTGGGTATTCAAAAACACAAGTTCAATATATAAAGTCTTGTGCTTTACAAACAAATTTCTGAAACAAATTATCCTATTCCTGGTGATCATGCTGTCATTTGTCCTTGACAAAAAGCAACATGGAAAATAGAAATTGCTTTTTGCGCTGATACTAAAGTTTCTGCATAAACACACAGGCGGGCTTGCTGTGGGGTGTGTGCTTGTGAGAGAATGGACACGCATGAGCTCATCTCACATAATAAAATACGCTTTATGTCAATGTAATTCATAATTGCTTTTCAGATAACGTCAATTGCTTTCAGATTTTCTTTCTTAAAGTCTTCCCATGCCTTTTGAATGCTCAAAGATAAAAATAGTAACATTATTCATGTCTGGTGCTGAGAAGTCTAAGATTAAGAAGCAAACACTGGAACATTTGTTTTGTATTCCTCTTCATCAGCTACACATTTGCTTTCCTGAATTAGAGGGAGACGCAGACATTATGTTTGTCAGCTGTTTAGGGCATTCCATCGCTCTGTAATAATAATCAGGTTTTTCTGGAGACAGCTAATGAGCAAGCTCCAGTAAATAACTTTTAAGTACCTGATGCTTTACTAATGGACAGAGAGCTACAAATGGCACTAGAAAATTTTCCATTTCTCCTCTTCTTTGTTTTTGCTTGCAAACTGTGTAATTATACGCAAAATGTACTTAAAGAGAATCTTTCCATTTCCTAAAAGAAAACTGTGATCTATCTAATGTACTGAATGGTTAAGAATAAATTTTCCTAATCTTTCTCTAATTTTTTTTATTGAAAAGAAAAAAAAATTCCGCCTCCTCCCAGCCTCCCATTTCCCTCCCCCTCCTCCCGCCCCTC
>NW_026077645.1:0-1121 GCF_014885135.2 Alexandromys fortis
TATATAATGTAATATATGTATATTATGTATATTACAGTGTCTTCCAGGCTGTGGTCCAACTAGTCCAACAATGACTGTCTATCAACAGAAAGTCCAAGAACTCACAGTCATTCAGTTCACGAGGCGGGTGTCTCAGCTGGTCTCTAGTATGTATATGCTGGAATCCAGAGTTGGCTCTAATGAATGCCAGTGAAGGAGTGGGCTTGTTTGCAAGAGTGAAGGCAGGCAAGGAGAGAGAATTTCCTTCTACCACATCTGCAAACAGAAGGTGTGGCTCGGGTTAAAGGCGGATCTTCCACCTCAAAAGATCCAGATTAGAAGTAGGTCTTCCCATTTCGATGATTTAACTCAGAAAAATTCCTCACAGGTATATCCAGCTGCTTGCATTTTAGTTAATTCCAGATGCAGTCAGCTTGACAACCAAGAATAACCATAACATTGTTAAAAATGAACAATTTATTTATTTTGAACAATTTACTTTTTGTTTCACTGGTTTTCTCTGTTTTCACCACTTCTGTCTCCCTCCCTCCTTGCTTTCTGTTTACTTTCTGTTTTTTCCAGCTTCTTGAGATGAGAACATAGGTTGCTGATGTGAGACACCCTGCTTATTTATCTACTGTGAGGACTTAGTGTTTGATGGTTTCTCTTGTTCATGGCCTTATCTGTGTGCCTCCAATCCTGACATGTTGTACTCAGTTTCAAATGGCAGGTTGATGTATTTCTCCCCATTTCTCTAGATTTCCTTCTTGCCCTGTGAATTATTTAAAAGTGTGTTGTTTAGCTGGGCGGTGGTGGCGCACGCTTTAATCCCAGCACGTGGGAGGCAGAGGCAGGTGGATTTCTGTAAGTTTGAGGCCAGCCTGGTCTACAAGAGCTAGTTCGAGGACAGCTAGGGCTGCCACACAGAGAAACCCTATCTCAAAACAAACAAATAAATAAAAAGTGAAAACAAATAAAACTAAAAAAATGTTTGGTTTCCCAGCATTTGTAAATTTTTTCCATTATCTTTGTTAGTACTTTCTAATTGGAATCCGCTATGGTTGGCAAATGTACTTTTTTTTCATATATCATTGTAATTTGTTTGTTTGTTTGCTTGCTTTGTTTTTGTTTTTTTTTTTTTT
>NW_026077646.1:0-1124 GCF_014885135.2 Alexandromys fortis
TGTATACAATATTCTGTCTGTGTGTATGTCTGCAGGCCAGAAGAGGGCACCAGACCTCATTACAGATGGTTGTGAGCCACCATGTGGTTGCTGGGCATTGAACTCAGAACCTTTGGAAGAGCAGGCAATGCTCTTAACCACTGAGCCATCTCTCCAGCCACCAGCTAGCGCTATTTCTTCAATTGGATGCTAGTGAAGGTTTGTAGCAAAACCCAGCAGATGGAAACTTCACAGTGCAAACCCTCTCCAGCCCTTGCTCCATATTGGCCCCCCATCGAGGTGTGCAAGATCTCACAGGACCCCATGGAATGTCCCCCATCGAGGTGGGCAAGAGCTCACCGGGCCCTATGGAATGTCCCTGTTGAGGTGTGTAAGAACTCACTGGGCCCCAATGGAATGTCCCCATTAAGGTGTGCAAGAACTCACTGGGCCCTATGGAATGTCCCACGATGTAGGCGAAGACACAAATGATGCCAAGGTAAGACAGCTCAGGGACCGTGCTCTGTGGGAGAAGCAGCGCTGTGGGCCTCAAGCCAAGAGCCTCACAGGAAGCTGAGTCCACCCGTGACTCCCACCCTCCTGCTGCAGGAATTCTGAGCCCCACGGAGGCCGCAGAGATAGGATGGAACCAGAACGTTCCCGTTCATCAAGGTTTCCACAGCCTTACCTGACAGTGGTGGGGTTGGAGGGAGAGCTGCCTCTCTGTCATGTTTGAGTCAGGTGGGTTTGTGTTTTAGCTTCATGTCGCCCTCTCTGAGTGTGGTTAGCACTGTTTCTGCCCCACAAATCTTGTCACCCTCTGAGTGTGGATAACTTTATTTCTATCCCACAAATCTTCATGTTGTCCTCTATGAGTGTGAGGGATTTCAACTTATTTGACAATTGTCTGGGGAGAATCCTTATAGGGGTCCCAAGGACAAGGGAGTCCTAGACCTTCTCTCTGTTCCCTGCTCTCGATGACCAAGACAAAACCAGGTTAACAGGCTTAAACTGAACTATATGGCAGGCTCCAAGCTAAGTGGCTAGCTAGTGAGAATTAGGATGGATGCTGAGGGGAGCCACTGATGGCGGGGTAGGATGGATGCTGAAGGAGCCACTGATGGCGGGGTAGGATGGATGCTGCA
>NW_026077647.1:0-1109 GCF_014885135.2 Alexandromys fortis
TTTATTAATAATACAGTGCTCTATCTGCATGCATGCTTGCAGGCCAGAAGAGGGTGCCATTTCTCATTACAAGTGGTGGTAAACCAGCATGTGGTTGCTGGGAATTGAACTCAGGACCTTCAGAAGAGTAAGCAGTGGTCTTAACCACTGAGCCATCTCTCCAGCACCCTTGTTCTTTTCCTATACAACAGAATATTACCAAATACTTGTTACATGTTCCCTCCAGCATGTTATGGCCTCACTGAATGTAATGAATACTGCCCGTTCTTTCCCCATTTCCAGTTTTATACTTGCTGTACTCCAAGCACTGCACCTGTCTTCTAGAGCACTGTTCATTCCATTCTGCCCAGACCCACCAGAAGGTCTTGAGCACCACTGCACAGCTTACGGAACGAAAGCTCGGAGATCTAGTCATTTCCCTAAAATGTACTAACCAATAAATGGCAGGCCAAGGCTTTGATCCAGTATATTCTGAGTACCAGTCAGGAATGAATTTTGAAAGAGAAGGTAAGGGTGTGATTTTTTTCCCCTCTCACAAATTAGCATTTGTCCCAGTAGAGTCAAACCATTCCTTAAATATTTTAAATACTTTTGAAAGATATTTTTTTTTTCAAAAGCCAATGACAGGATAAGCAGGGTAAGGGCTATGAATTGAGAAGTCTTTTTCTACTTAGATGCCTAAATCTGAACCTTCCTATGCCAGTGTTTCCACCTCATGGTGTCTCTTCCCTAATTTATAACGTTAAGGACTGAATGGCATTTTAAAAGCTGAAAATCCCACGTAAGCTCCGATACCCCACTTCTCCACTCTACACTTACTAATTCCTAACTAATGAAGTAGGGCTGGCTCCACGATTGCCAAATGAAAGAGACACGTAGAGAAAAGCATGCATGTTCTCATGCACCAGCAGGAAACAGCAATATACAAAAGAGAATCTTATATTAACTCTTCTTACAGTCAGGCGTGGGCTTCACGTCTTTCAGCTGGTGCTGAAGTTTCTTCACATTGTTATGTATTTTGGCCAACTGTTGCTGGATCTTTGCTCCTGTAAGGAAAGTCCGTACTTTAGCTCTGTGACAAGTGTGGCTACAATTAGGCTTCTGCAGAT
>NW_026077649.1:0-1060 GCF_014885135.2 Alexandromys fortis
TGTCATTGCACATCAGTCTATAGCTAATGGTACTATCAACTTCAGCTCTATAGGAAATTAAATTAAATTTTGCTACTTTGCTATATATCCAGCCCTCTTTTTACTTGCTGCCTTGAGACGGGGTATAAGTTGGCCAGGCTGGCCTTGCAAACACTCTATAGCTCAAGCTGGACTTCCTTCTTTACCCTCGTGAGTAGCTGAGATCCTCCTAAAGGTCTATCACGCAAGACCCATCTTAAAAGTCTCCTTAAAAATCCTACTTGTGTAGATACCATAAATATAATCAGTTATGACAGCTATATAAGTTTTTTCAGTTTTGTTCATGAGAAAATAGGCTCAGCAAAAAAATAATGTCAAATCCCACAGAGTTATGGAAAGTCTCAGTGAACTTTTCAAGATAGTAAAATGGTTTATTAATATCACTGTGTCTCTATAGTATCAGACACTGTCTTAAGAACTCAGAGCATAAAAATTAATAAAATTCTACATGTCTCAGAGCTTAAATTTACATTAGGAAGATGAACTTTAAAAGAAGCCTGAAAATAAATAACTGCTACATCTTCCAATTCATGGATGCTGGGCTGACAGGAAGGGCAGGCAGGTCTGCACCAGGGAAGCATGCATTTCTGAGGGGGGGAAATGTGCACATTGTCCACAGGGGGCAAAGGGTCACGCTCTGGAAAGCTGCACTCAGGTTTTCTGATTGAAACCCTTGCCAGAAACAGTCTCAGCATCTATAAGAACTGTAAGCTCAACAGGGGACCCAGAACAAACAAAAAATGAAGTGGCAGATGCTGGAGTCAGGAGAGAGCACTGGAGGCTTTTCATCACAGGGACTGAATAATTTCCACCCAGAGAAGGGAACTGTTTGATTTTTTATTAATTAAAAATTTTCATTTATTTTATGTTGAAATAAGAGCGGCAGGGCTGCGTTCCCGGCACCCAGCCGCCTGCATTGCTAGCTTATGCCCAGAAATAATTACACGGAAACTGTATTCTTTCAAACACTGCCTGGCCCGGCTAGTTCCAGCCTCTTATTGGCTAGCTCTTACATATTGTT
>NW_026077650.1:0-1148 GCF_014885135.2 Alexandromys fortis
GAGAGAGAGAGAGAGAGAGAGAGAGAGAGAGAGAGAGAGAGAGAGAGAGAGAGAGAGAGACTGTCTCAAAGATAAAATGAGAGTAATTGAGGAAGGCATTTGACTCTGGCCTTTAGCACATGCGCACACCCACACCAACACTTATCCACATACACACACAGCACAACACAAGAAGGTCACATGTAATGTAATGTGTGCCCTCTGTCACGGTTGGTTTCAAATGTCAGCTTGAAACAATTTAGAGGTGCCTGAGCGGGGAGCCTCAGTTGCAGAATTATCTTAACTGGAGTGGGAAAACGACTGTCAAGAGAGGGGGGATTGGTGACAGCCCTGATGAAAAGCGGCTGGCGGAGATTATTCACTTTTGTTCCGCTGACCTTGCCTGTGGCAGAGGCGTTAATTGCCCCACTGCTGCTGAGGAGTCCTTCACAGACCCCAGAGCCAGCTTTTACCCTGTTTCTCCAGGACCCCTCCAGGTTTTCAGTGCCAGACGGAACTGTTGAGGCACACAGCCTTCTCCTGAACTGAGAAAGTACTGGTTCCTCGACCTCTCAGAAGTGAGACAGCTGTGTTGCTAACTTGACTCACATTGCATAAGCTGATAAATCTCTTATATTCATTCTATCGGGTCTGTTTCTCTAGAAAACACTGACTAACCCTGCTCCTAGGTATATGACCTCGAAACGTGGAATCAGAGACACTGATGAACACTTGGATACCAATGTCGGTGACAGCATTATTACTGATAACCCCAAGGGGGAATCAGCTCAGCTCCACACTGCAGAGGACTGGGCCTGGGGAATGAGTGCAGAGTGCAGAGTGCAATATTTATGCAGCCTGAAGAAGAAATGAACCTTGAGAACACCATGCTAAGTGAGCCCAGTGACACAGAAGAACCCGTACTGCATGACGCCACTTAATGTGCTGTCTAGACAGGCAAACGTATTTATTTTTGTTTTACATCCTGACCTCTGTTTCCCTTCCCTATTCTCCTCCTCCCAGTCCCTCCCTCCCCCCTCTGCTCATGGCCCCCACCACCATCTACTCTTTCATTTCTCTCCAGAAAAGGGCAGGCCTCCCATGGATAGCAACCAAACATGGCATATCAAGTTGCAGTAAGACTAGGCCCCTCCTCGCATTTTATTATT
>NW_026077651.1:0-1120 GCF_014885135.2 Alexandromys fortis
GATTTTAGGGCTGCCTTGACCTATTTATCAGAAGGGCAGACATGCTGTTTTTTTTCTGCTCAGTGCCTGTCTTTTGAAATTTCGATGTGCTCTGTTAGTAAGATGCCTATTCTTGTTGGAAGTCCTGGCGATAAGGATAATTGTGAGGTACAGGGTAGCTTTATGTAGATTTGACTATGAAAACAAAGGTTTGATTGAGTGAATACTGTTATACCAGGGTCCCACAGTGTCATTCAGTTGCCAGTATAGGAAGAAGTGACCTCAATGAATTGTTTATATACTCTGGATATTTCGAGATGAATCCCATTATGGAAGGGAGAAAAGACATGACTTCACAAGATTTCTATAGAATTGATAGTGACTATTCAGAAGACAGGTGTTCCCAAAGCTCTGCAAATTGGTTTTGCCACCAGGTTATACGCCTGTGGGTTTGTCTAAGAATCGATCAGCTGTACTTTTACTGTATAATGCTTGTTGCTCACATCATTTATCATATCATTAACTCAGTTTCTGACTCCCTAATTATTATTATTATAATATATTATTCCTAATATTTTATTATTTAAATTTATTAGAACATTTAGGTAAACAGGTGTATATTTAGATAATTCTTTCATGTATTAATTAATGAGTTAGAGCATAGTTAAGAATTAACTCAGCAGAAGATAATATATTATTTTCCATAGGTAATAAAGAATATTTTTATGTTTCCTCTAAAGAAAAGGTCATGATACTCACAAAGTATAGAGGACAGTCATGAAGAATTTCCATTACAATAACAGTAGATCCAGGCTTGGTGGCATTCATTTGTATTTCTAGCACTTGGAAGGCAGAGAAAGGAAGTGGGGAGTTAAAAGTCATCCTCAGCTACATGGCATGTTCAAGGCCAGTCTGTGAGCTACACAAGAGCCTGTCTCAATACACACAAACCCCCAAAACAAAACAAGAAATAAGCTGGGTGTTATGGTGACACACACTGAGAAACCCAGTAGTCAGGAGACTGAGACAGGATGAACTGAAATTTCGTTCTAGCCTGGACTTCATAACTCGCTAGTTGAGTTACATAGGAACCTGTTTCAAAAACCAAACCAGAGTAACACACACACACACACACACACAC
>NW_026077652.1:0-1060 GCF_014885135.2 Alexandromys fortis
CTTTTTATTGCATGTTATGTATTTGAAAGTTATGTTTGAATATATGTCTGTATATATAGACACCAGAGGAGGCCAATTGATCCTCTAGAACTGAAGTTCCAGGAGGCTGTTAGCCATTTTTATGGCAGTGAGAATTGAACTTGGGTAGTCTGGAAGAGTAGCCATTTCTATCTGCTGAGCCATCTTTCAATCCCCAAAATCTCAATCCAAACTGACTGGTTATTCTACTGCTATACTGAAAGCATATAAGGTGTCACAGGAAAGTACTACTACCATAAATTAAAAAAAATGTTTAAAATTATAAGGTTAGTAGAGAAAAACATGACCTTAGAAACAAAATGCCCTCTGTTTGTGCATATAAATTGAAGAAGGACTTACAAATTAAGGGTTAAAAATTGGTGTTTTGGGAAAACCATCCAAGCCAGATGTATCACAGAAACCAGAAGAGTTGCAAATTAGAAAATAAACATGGATACATAAACAATTTGTGGATTAGGCGCAAAGAAAAGCTAATATAGTCATGTTAACACAATAAAACGGAATGCAATGCCAAACAATAATCATTAAAAGGAATCCACAAGTAATAGTAGATTTACAAGTGCACACATGCATGATCACTAACCCACAGACCCTGAAATGAGGTCCAGATACAAACAGAAATTATAGACATGAGAAGAAATTAAAATGTACAGCAACAAATGAGACTTTGGACATTCTAGTTTAAGAATCATTTGTATTTGTGGAAGAAAAATGTTTGGAGCAAATTTGAACTACATAAAAATATGGTATATAATCCTTAAAATAAAATCATAAATATGTGTGATGCAGCTGGCATAGATTAACACATTTTAAGTTCTGTATTGAAATAATAGTAATTATTAAGGAATGTTTGCTCAAAGACTGATTGTGAATAAATTATATTGTGCAAGTATATAATATTGGAGCAAATCCCAGAAAACAACAAATAAGTTTTATGTTAGTAATCATTTTACTCATCCTGAAAGTGAGAATTTAATCATTTAATGAAACAGATTATAAATATGATTCAAATATATAAAAA
>NW_026077653.1:0-1121 GCF_014885135.2 Alexandromys fortis
TACATTTTTCTCTGCTCCCCTCCCTGCCTCTCTCCGCTCCTTCAACCCTCTCCCAAGGTCCCCATGCTCCCAATTTACTCAGGAGATCTTGTCTTTTTCTACTTCCCATGTAGATTTGATCTGTGTATGTCCCTCTTAGGGTTGTCACTGTTGTCTAGGTCCTCTGGGATTGTGATTTACGGGCTGGTTTTCTTTGCTTTATGTTTAAAAACCACTTAGAAGTGAGTACATGTGATAATTGTCTTTCTGGGTTTGGGTTAACTCACTCAAAATAATGTTTTCTAGCTTCATTCATTTGCCTGCAAAATTAAAGATATCATTTTTTTCTGCTGTTTAATACTCCATTATGTAAATGTACCACATTTTCCTTTATCCATTCTTCAGTTGAGGGGCATTTAGGTTTTTTCCAGGTTCTGGCTATGATAAACAATGTTGATATGAACATAGTTGAGCACATGTCCTGTGGCACGATTGAGCATCCTTTGGATATATACCCAAAATGGTAATACTGGGTCTTGAGGAAGGTTGTTTCCTAATTTTCTGAGAAATCGCCACACTGACATCCAAAGGGGCTGTACCAGCTTGCATTCCCACCAGCAATGCAGGAGTGTTCCCTTGTCCCCACAACCCCTCCAGCATAAGTTGTCATCAGTGTTTTTGATCTTAGCCATTCTTGCAGGTGTAAGATGGAATCTCAGAGTTGTTTTGATTTGCATTTCTCTGATGCCTAAGGATGTTGATCATTTCCTTAAGTGTTTTCCAGCCATTTTAGATTCCTCTGTTGAGAGTTCTCTGTTTAGGTCTATACTCCATTTTTTTTTATTGGATTATGTGTTCTTTTGATGACCAATTTTTTGAGTTATTTGTATATTTTGGAGATCAGAGTTTTGTGCATGTTGATCGATATGGATCTAATTTCATTCTTCTACATGTTGATATCCAGCTATGCCAGCATCATTCCTTATTTTAATACATACAGAAGAGACATTTACATACAGTGAGAAATTTAGTTTTTTAATCTTTTTTAAAAAATTTATTGATTTATTTATTAAGCTCTACATTTTTCTCTGCTCCCCTCCCTGCCTCTCTCCGCTCCTTCAACCCTCTCCCAAGGTCCCCAT
>NW_026077654.1:0-1123 GCF_014885135.2 Alexandromys fortis
AGGGGCTGGAGAGATGGCTCAGTGGTTAAGAGCATTGCCTGCTCTTCCAGAGGTCCTGAGTTCAATTCCCCGCAACCACATGGTGGCTCACAACCATCTGTAATGAGGTCTGGTGCCCTCTTCTGGCCTGCAGACATACACACAGACAGAATATTGCATACATAATAAATAAATAAACAAACAAACAAACAAACAAACATGCTGATGAATACCTTTAATCCCAGCATGGGAGTGGGGGTCTGTGAGGTGTTAAGACAGGATTGCTCTGTGTAGCCCTGGCTGTCCTCAAACTCCTCACTCTGTACATCTGCCTGCCTCCAGAGCACTGGGATTAAGGTATTAAGAACGCCTAGCATTCTATTTATTTTTGAGCCACAAAATATTCCTAGGAGTCCTTTAGTACTTCTTACCCAGTTGTGATTTTGTCCTGCAGAACATCTGACAATGTGTTTATGTATGGTGTATGTGTACATGTAAGTACAAAAATATATAATTATGTATGTACATGTATATAAATAGATTAGTGGCTGGGGAGTGCTGACCCATGCCTTTAATTCTAGCACGCGGGAGTCAGAGGCAGGCAGATCTCTGTGAGTTCAAGGCCAGCCTGGTCTACGAGAGCAAGTTCCAGGACAGGCTCCAAAGCTACAGAGAAACCCTGTCTCAAAAAACCAGATAGATTAGATAGATAGATGATAGATAGATGATAGATAGATGATAGATAGATAGATAGATAGATAGATAGATAGATAGATAGATAGATAGATTTGAATTCTGTGGGGCTGAAAGAAATTGAACCCCCAAGGTCTTATAAGCCAGGCAAATACCCCACTACTAAGCCATATCTCCAGCTTATACAGATAATTTTGATTATCATAATATCATAATTGAGTGGATACTGATGAACTACAAAGGGAGAGGCCAGGGATGCTGTTAAATGCCCTGTAATGTACTGAGTAATTCACTTGAATAAAGAAATGTCAGTAAGGTTATGCAGGTAGTGCACAACTGTGATCTCAGTGCTTAGAATGAAGCATGAGAACAACAGTTCAAGATTACCCTAGCTACATAGTATGGACTATCTAACACATTTTCTCAAAAAAAAAAAAAAAAAAAAAAAAAA
>NW_026077655.1:0-1123 GCF_014885135.2 Alexandromys fortis
GGAACTAGCTCTTGTAGACCAGGCTGGTCTCGAACTCACAGAGATCTGCCTGCCTCTGCCTTCCGAGTGCTGGGATTAAAGGCGTGCGCCACCACCGCCCGGCTGACACAGCATTTCTAATTCACATAAAGTCCAACTTGTTGATTGCTTTTATCCCTTACAATGTTGGTGTCACAATGATTAGAATGCATTACCTAACTCAAATCATGACGGTCTCACCTTCCAATGTCTTTTTCCATGGTGGTGGTGCTAGAAACAGAACTCTGGGCCTTGCTCAAGTCAGGCAAGTGTTTTTCATTGGGTTACACATCCACCCCTACTCCTGATTTCTTCTAAGATTTTTTTTTTATTCGTTTTGGCTCTTCCTTATAGGACTATGATTCACATCAAGTTAGTTTCTGGGCAGAGTGTGATGCAGGGATCTAAATGTCTTCTTTTCATGAGGATGCTGGCTAGTTTTTATGTCAACACAACACAGGCTAGAGTCGTTTGTTTTGGAAGAGTGAACCTCAGTTGAGAAAATGCTCCCACCAGATTTTGGCTTGTGACCAAACCTGTGGTGCATTTTCTTGATTGATGATGGATGTGGGGAGGGGCTAGCTCACTGTGGGCAGTGCCACCCCTGGGCTGATGGTCCTGAGAGCTATAGGAAAGCTGTCTGAGCAAGTCAGTAAGCAGCAGCGCCATGACTCCATCAGCTCCTGCCTCCAGGTCCTATTTGAGTTTCTGCCCTGACTTCTCTCAGGAATGGACCCATGCTGTGGAAATGTAAGCTGAAATAAAGTTTCCTCCCCAGGCTGCTTTTGGTCATAGTGTTTATCACAGCAGTAGGCACCAGCACAATTGATAGAAAAGGACGTTCTTTCTCTGTTGAAATGCCTGGATGCTTTTGTCTGAAATCAGCTGACCATGTATCTGTTTTTACTTCAATGCTATTCGTTGATGAACACGCTTCCCTTTACATTCTCTGTGTTATTGTTGCAGATGCATGTAAAAACTACTTTCGGGGGCTGGAGAGATGGCTCAGAGGTTAAGAGCATTGCCTGCTCTTCCAAAGGTCCTGAGTTCAATTCCCAGCAACTACATGGTGGCTCATAACCATCTGTAATGAGGTCTGGTGCCC
>NW_026077656.1:0-1122 GCF_014885135.2 Alexandromys fortis
CAGCATTCTGTTCTGTTTACTCCGCCTACCTAAGGGTTGGCCTATCAAATGGGCCTAGGCAGTTTCTTTATTAATAAGAAATCACTCCCACATCAGAGGGAATTCTGACATTTTAATTAATAATCTGTCTTGCTCGCCCAAAAGAATTCTGCATGGTGGGAGTTGGAGCTGACATGTGGTTTAGGGTGAAGAACAATGTGTAGCAAAAAGAATAATTATTTTAGGGAGAGATTTTTCTTTCACTATGAATTCAGAAGAAGATGTGAGCCCAGGATGTACCCTCACTTATCCTGTACAAGTGAATTTGTTTTTATAATTTTTAGTTTATTGACCCATAAACAGGGCCAATGCTGATTTTGCCACAGAAGGCTGTTATGGAACTTACATGGCTCCCATGTGCAAGGCTCTGTGTTGATTGGTCACTGCTCTACAGATGATGCTCGTGGACTAAGACATAGGACCCGGGTTGACAAGAGTACAACATATGGGGCCGTCACAGATGGATACAACATAGTAACCAGTTAGCAAGTGGCATCTCAGTGCAGCAGGCAGGTCCAGCTTTTCCTACCCACTGACACATGTCTGCTCATGAGCTTTTCTTATGTTCTATTGTGTAGCATAGTATTCTCCAGCAAAGTTAGCCGTTGAGAATAAAAACTATTCAAAATCTTTACTATGTTTATCTTAAAAATTTGATTTGAACACGTTTTCAGTAACAATAATTTTTATCACTATGTTAAATGTGATTTTGAGACAGGCCATTGCAACAGTAGATATTTGTGGGTCAGAGTGGGGGATGTGGGCGAACATCTGTATGATGTGTCTTTTTCTATCGTTTTCCACCTTAATATTTTAGATAAAGTCTCTTGCTGGAACTGGAGCCAGCTGATTTTGCCAGGCTGGGTAGCCAGTGGCCCCGAGCTTCCTTGTCCCTGCCTTCCCAGTGCTGGGATTACACGACCCTGACACTCTTCTTGGAGGCTTTTCTTTACTTTTATTTTTCCTCCCCCAACCCTGTTTTTCTCTTTCTTTCTTTCTTTCTTTCTTTCTTTCTTTCTTTCTTTCTTTCTTTCTTTCTTTCTTCCTTCCTTCCTTCCTTCCTTCCTTCTTTCCTTCCTTCCT
>NW_026077657.1:0-1119 GCF_014885135.2 Alexandromys fortis
AAAGGTTTAAGTGGACATAGGAGATAGGGGAGGATATACGAGAAGTAGGATGAGGGGAACCTGTGGTTGGGATGTGAAATAAATAAGAAAAATAAATATATAAATTAATTAAAAAGGATTCTGTCTTTCTACATATATCTAGATGACATTATGACAAAAACTAACCTGCACAGTCATATTCATTGCCACTCTATTCATTATAACTAGTAACCGAAAAAAAATCTAAATATCCTTCATATGATGAATGGATAATGAAAATGTTATGTATATACGTAATTAAATACCATTCAGCTGTAAGGAAAAATGAATTCATGAATTTTGTAAGTTGATGGACCTAGAATAGATTATATTGAGGAAGGTAACTGAGACCGAATATGACAAACACCTCGTGTTTTCATTCATTTGTGTTTCTTATCTCCAGATCCTCATATGTGTTTATAACATGGAATAAATAAACACAAAATGTAGAGAAATACAAAGAGCCCATAGTTGTGAGGAATATCATGTGATATCTATGAACCACGGCAATGACCGGCATGGTAAGATATGCTTAATGGTTTAATAGTGATACTCATATCTTGGTGGTAATCAACAGCTGTATCTTTGGACTTAAGACCTACTCAACAGGAAATAAATTATGGCTGGTATTGGCTAGTGAGGTAATAGATCTTAGAGCAGAACCTACTAATACTACTTTTCCAAAACAGAATAATTCCTGACTGTATTCTAAATATTTTTTCTTATTCCTACAGAAAAGTGTGGCTCTTACCCTTCATCAAAGAATATTCTTGTTGCAACAGATCTGGTCAAAATACAGAGAACAACTGACCCTGGGGTACACCCATACTGATCCATCTATATCATGACTCCTGAAAAGAACATGGAAGGGGTGGTGGAAATATCGTAAGAAACAGAGAACATGGTTGAGATTATCTTCTAGAAATGATGGGAAAACTTCATACATGGAACCTCAGCAATAAGACTGCCTGAGCAATACGACTGCCTGAGCAATACCTGAACAATTGCAACACCAATAAACAAGGTATGGAAGGGGAAAATATCACTGGATCCCAGCCCTGTTGTAGACAAAGAACTACAGGCATCGGAAAAATGCTAGTA
>NW_026077658.1:0-1065 GCF_014885135.2 Alexandromys fortis
CTAACCAAGGAAGTGAAAGATCTATTTGACAAGAACTTTATGGCTTTGAAGAAAGAAATTGAAGAGGACACAAGAAAATGGAAGGATCTCCCATGCTCTTGGATGGTAGGATCAACATAGTAAAAATGTCATTTCTACCAAAGGCAATCTATAAATTCAATGCAATAAATATTAAAATCCCAACAAAATTCACAGACCTTTAGAAAACAATAATCAACTTTATATGGAAAAACAAAAAACCCAGGATAGCCAAAACAATCCAATACATAAAGGAACTTCCGGAGGCATTACCATCCCCGACTTCAAACTCCATTACAGAGCTACAGTAATGAAAACAGCTTGGTATTGGCATAGAAACAGAGACGTTGACCAATGGAATCAAATCGAAGACCTGGATATTAATCCACACACATATGAACACCTGATTTCGACAAGGAAGCTAAAAAGTATACAATGGAAGAAAGAAAGCATCTTCAACATATTATGGTGGCATAACTGGATGCCAACCTGTAGAAGAATGAAAATAAATCCATATCTATCACCATGCACAAAACTCAAGTCCAAATGGATTAAAGACCTCAATATAAATCTGACCAAACTGAACCTGATGGAAGAGGAAGTGGAAAGTAGACTGCAACACATGAGCACTGGAGACCACCTTCTGCGTATAACTCCAGTAGCACAGACAATCAGAGCAACAGTGAATAAATGGGACCTTCTGAAACTGAGAAGCTTCTGTAAAGCAAAGGACACTGTCATTAAGACAAAAAGGCATCCTACTAAATGGGAGAAGATCTTCACCAACCCCTCATTAGACAAGGTTTGATTTCCAAAATATATAAAGAACTCAAAAAACTGGACATGAAAATTCTAATTAACCCAATTAAAAAATGGGGTACTGAACTGAAAAGAAAATTCTCAGCAGACGAAGTTCAAATGGCCAAAAGACACTTAAGGTCATGTTCAACCACCTTAGCGATCAAGGAAATGCAAATCAAAACAACTTTGAGATACCATCTTACACCTGTCAGAATGGCTAAAATCAAAAACACCAATGATAGCCTT
>NW_026077659.1:0-1119 GCF_014885135.2 Alexandromys fortis
TGGTGTAGGAGGTTCTTCTGTCTATGTGTTGCTTTCATTGGTTGAATAAAGAAACTGCCTTGGCCTTTTGATAGGGCAGCACTTAGGTAGGTGGAGTAGATAGTCTTTATGAATATCTTCAGGGTCCTTCGAGATGAAATGAATAAATCTCTTGAGGAAATCTAGGAAAATACAAACAAATAGTGGAACAAGATGAGGAAAATAACTCAAGACTTGCAAGTGGAAACAGAATCAATAACCCACATTGTGGGAAAACTGGAACTGAAAAATTTAGGAACTTGAATAGGAAACTAACCAACAGAATACAAGAGATATAAGAGAATCTTGGCCATTGAAGACAAGATATGTTGTAATATTTTGTTTGTGTTCTGACAAATAAAACTTGCCTGGAGATCATAGGGCTGAACTAGCCACTAGTTTAATCACTAACCTCTAACCTCTAGTTAGTCACTAGAGGTCTGTACAGACAGACAGTACGTGATAAGGCAGAGCAGAGACAGAATCTCAGCCATTTTGGTCTGATGAGTCCAAGAGATAAGAGGTGACAGTGGCTGTTCCTTTGCTTCTCTTATCTTTCAGCTTTTACCCTGATATTTGACTCAGGGTTTTTATTATTAAGACTAATTAGGATCATGCTTCAAAGATAGAAGAAATGGATAGCTCAGTTAGAGAAAATGTAAAATCTAAAAAAATTCAGGCACAAAATATCAAGGAAATCTGGGACACTATGAGAAGACTAAATCTAAGAATAATAGGAATAAAAAAAGAGAAGTAATTTATATCAAAGGCACAGAAAATATTTTCAACAATATCATAGAAGAAAATTTCCCTAACCTAAAGATGGGGGTGCCTATAAAGATATAAGAAGCATACAGGACACCAAATAGGACCAGAAAAGCAATTCCCCACATCACATAATATTCAAAACACTAAATGTACAGAGCAAAGACAGGTTATCAAAAGCTACAAAAAAATGACTAAATAACATATAAAACAGACCTATTAGAATAACACTTGACTTTTCAATGGCATCTCAAAGTGGGGAGTCCTAACAGATGTTCTACAAATTCTGAGAGAGACCACAAATTCCAGGTCAAATTACTATACCCACTAAAACTT
>NW_026077660.1:0-1124 GCF_014885135.2 Alexandromys fortis
AAGGGAAGGAAGGAAGGAAGGAAGGAAGGAAGGAAGGAAGGAAGGAAGGAAGGAAGGAAGGAAGGAAGGAAGGAAGGAAGGAAGGAAGGGAAAAGCCCCCCAAAGTCTTCCCAGGTAATTCTGTAAAATACTATGCAAGTGTTAGTTACACATCTTGCAGGAGCAAAGGGGTTTCATCCCTGAGAGCAAAGGGTCTCCAGAAGTTTCCTATACTTCTGGATTCTATACTTTTTTTTACAAGATCTCACTTGAAATGAAGACCCTGAGGCACAGAGGTCAAGGAATGGACATAAGAGCAGACCAAGCAATGTTCTATTTGTTCTCATTTTTTTGTCTTATAATTTAAAACATAATGTTAGGAGTGACAAAATGGTTTAGTAGGTAATGTATTTTGTGCTAAGCCTGACTACCTCAGCTCAGTCCCCAGGACCTACATGATAGAATGAGAAAGCAGACTCCTGTGGCTATTCTCTGACCTCCACACATGTCATGCAGTGTGTACTTATAGAGGTTTTTTTTTTAATTTTTAAATTTAAATGGTATTTAAATGAAATCTAATGGGCTCTAATTCTTTGGGAGCTTGTGTTTATGATTCTATCAAGGGTAAAAGTGGGAGAGTATTATCTTTGGGCTATAGGTCAAATAATATAATAATTAGGAGATATATATTTTCTGCATTTAGATCATGACAATAAAGGAAATACATATGAATTCTGCTGAGTATGATAATGTATACCTATAATCCAGTACTAGGGAGGCCTAGGCAGGGGAATCTTGAGTAAAAGATCAGGTGAAGTTATATAGTAAGATTGTCTCACTTACTAAAAGGAAACCAAGGCTTGATCCTAGTGATACCTTTAACCCCAGTACTCAGGAGGCAAAAGCAGGCATCTCTGTGAGTTCGAGGCCAGCCTGGTCTACAGAGCAAGTTTCAAGACAGCCAGACTACACAGAGAAACCTTGTCTCAAAAAAAGAAAGAAAACCAAAAAAATGGGCCTAGCATGGTGGTAGAAACCTACATTGTCCATTAAGAGAAAATGGAGGCAGGAAGATCAGGAGTTCTAGCCCATCCTCAGCTAAGGCTTAGCTTGTCCTAAGAGAATGTCTCAAACAAGGTAATTAT
>NW_026077661.1:0-1068 GCF_014885135.2 Alexandromys fortis
TTTTTTTTAAAAATCTTCTCTTTTCACTATACATACCAAAGCAAGTTCCCATTTCCTCACCTCCTCCCATTCCCTCCACTTACACCCTCACCCCATGCTCCATCCACTCCACAGAGAGGATAATGCACATAGCTTTGGGGAAGGATCAAGGATCTCCCTTTTCTATCTAGGCTGAGCAAGCTATCCTTTCAAAGAGAATAGGTTCCCCAAAAGCCAGTGCAAGCAGCAGGGATAAAACCTGGGGCAACTGCAAGTGGCCCCCTCAGTCTGCCCCAGCGATGCAAGTGTCAACCACATTCAGAGGGATTAGTTTAGACCTATGCTCATTCTATCCCAGTACAGCTGGAGTGGATGAGCTTTCATTTTCTCAGAAAAACTGTTTCAGTGGGTGTGCCCATCATGGTCTTGACATCTTTGCACATATTCTCATTCCTCCCACTCTTCAACTGGACTCTGAGATACCATTTTACACCAGTTAGAATGGCTAAGGTCAATAATAGCTAATGCTGGACAAAATATGGAATAAGGGGAACAATCATTCATTGCTGGTGGGAATGCAAACTTGTACAACCAGTTTAGATATCAAATTGGGGTTTCTCAGAAAATTGGGAATCAGCCTATCAAAGGATCCAACAATACCAAACTTGGGATTATACTCAAATGATGTTCAGTCATACTACAAAGACATTTCTTCAACTATGTTCATAGCAGCATTATTTGTAATAACCAGAACCTGGAAACAACCTAGACTTCCCTTAACCAAAGAATGGATAAAGTAAATATGGCACATTTACACATTAGCGTACTACTCAGTGGGAAAAAAAGTGATATCTTGAAATCTGGATGCAAATGGATGGAAATATAAATAACCATCCTGAGTTAGGAAACCCAGATCACAAAAGATGAGTATGCTATTTACTCACTCATAAATGAATACTAGCTGTAAAGCAACAAACATTGAGTCTATAGTTCATGATCCTATGAAAACTAAATAAGAAGGTAAACCCTAAGAAACATACATGGATCCACCAGGAAATGAGTAATAGACAAGATCAGCTGACAAAATTG
>NW_026077662.1:0-1119 GCF_014885135.2 Alexandromys fortis
CAGTGAGGTGAGGCTGGGAAGGTGAGGGGTCTAAGGGCTTAAAAAAAGGAGTACCTAGGGGGGGTGTAAGAAAGGTGCTGAGACAGGAAGACAGGAGCTGGAATCCAGCCTGCCATGCACGCACCAAGCTCCTGGCTCAGGACTCTATGTCTCCCTAGAGAGGATTTTAAATTTTAACCAAAGTGTCTCCAGAGTAAAGCTGTCACTATATATGAAGAGTCAAGGAAGGCCAGTGTGATGGTTGAATAAGAATACTGCCCGCCCTCCACAAGGCTGGAGAGATGGCTCAAAGGTTAAGAGTGCTGCCTACTCTTCCAGAGGTCCTGAGTTCAATTCCCAGCACCCACATGCTTGTTCCCAGTCATCTACAATGAGATGTGGTGCCCTCTTCTGGCTTTCAGGCATATATGCAGACAGAATATTGTATATAAAATAAAAAAATTTAAAAAAGAAATAAAAAATAGCCCCCATGGGCTTATATATTTGAATGCCTAGGCTCCAGGGACTGGAACTCTTTGATAGGATTAGAAGGATTAGGAGATGTGGCCTTGTTGGAGGAAGTGTGTCACTAGGGGTGGACTTTGATGTTTCAAACGCCCCTGTCAAGCCCAGGCTCTCTCTCCCTGCTACCTGAGGATTAGGATGTAGAACTCTCAGCTACTTCTCCAGCACCATGTCTGCCTACCACCATGCTCCCTTCCATGATGATAATGGACTACACCCCTGAACTTTAAGCCAACCCCAATTAAATGCTGTCTTTTTTTGAAAAGTTGCCTTGGCCAAGCGGTGGTGACGCACGCCTTTAATCCCAGCACTCGGGAGGCAGAGGCAGTCGGATCTCTGGGAGTTCGAGGCCAGCCTGATCTACAAGAGCTAGTTCCAGGACAAGCACCAAAGCTACAGAAAAACCCTATCTCGAAAAATAAAAAACCCTGTCTAGAAAAAAAAAAGTTGCCTTGGTCACAGTGTGTTCTACAGCAATAGAATCGTAACTGAGATAGCCAGTGTGGCCAGTGGGCATGGGTCAGGGGAGGGCAGTGAGGTGAGGCTGGGAAGGTGAGGGGTCTAAGGGCTTAAAAAAAGGAGTACCTAGGGGGGGTGTAAGAAAGGTGCTGAGAC
>NW_026077663.1:0-1117 GCF_014885135.2 Alexandromys fortis
TTTTTTTTTTTTTTTTTTTTTTTTGGTTTTTTCGAGACAGGGTTTCTCTGTGGCAACACTTTCTTAACTAGTGCTTGATGTGGAAGGGCTCAGCCTATTGTGAGTGGTGCCAGTCCTGGGCCAGTGGTCATGGATTGTGTAAGAAAGCAGACTGAATAAACTGTGGGGATCATTCCGGTAAGAAGTACTCCTCCGTGACCTCTACGTCAGGTCCTGTCTACAGGTTTTTGCCATGTTTGAGTTCCTCCCATGTCTCCCCTCAGTGATGGAGTGTGAGAGGGGAAGCCTTCCTACCAAAGTTTCTTTGGGTCAAAGTTTTATCACAGCAATAGAAACTCTAACCTAGCCGGTGCTCTAAGGTCTGACTTTCATATTGCCCACATGTTTATGACTTTAATTCTTGATGTTATTTCAAATTTTTACCCTGAGTATTTTTACCTGGGAAACACACTAAAGAGAGTTTAAGAGATTATTACTAAAGAGTTCATGGAAACACTGGGTACAACAGAATGCCTTGAATAAACATAGCAAATAAAAAGAGTGATGAGAAAAAATACAAATAATTTTGTTTATCTTCCTAAAAAAAAAGCTTTAATGCACTGGAAAGATCCACAGCTACAAACTTATAAAATCTGAATTGGAAAATGCTACAAGTAAGTCAAACATCTTCATATAAAGCGAAGGCCTATGGTCTGAAGCTATTCGTGTGAATCTGTACATATCAGACTGCTCTGTGAGTGGAGATTAGTTGTTCGAATCATTTTGTGTAGCACAAAATAGATCTGAAAGCCTGTTGGTTAGGGTGACAGTGTGCACAAACAAGCAGCTGGTAAATACCAACAGCATCCCTTTGGGCTGTGAGCTGCTCCAGTAGAGTTCTCCCTCACTCTGGCCAGCTGAAATACAAAAGAAAGTACAGGTGCTGGCGAGACAGCTCAGTGGTTAGGAATACCAGCTGCTCTTCCAGAAGACCGAGGTCAGGTTCCCAGCACTAACGTGGCAGCCAGCAACCCTCTATAACTCCCGTTCCAAAGGATCCAACACCCTCTGCTGGCGTCCCTGAGCACCACAAGCACGCGGCACGAGACAGACATACTGGAAAAAAAAAAAAAAAAAA
>NW_026077664.1:0-1094 GCF_014885135.2 Alexandromys fortis
TTTTTTTAGATAGATTCTGTTTGCTGGCTGGAAGCAGAGGCATGGCTTCTTTAAAAGAGGGATTCCTGGTTTGTGCTGGTACAAATGGATCTGATTCTTTTGGGAGGTCCAGTTACAGAGCACTTAAATGTGGTTTGTGAGTAGAGTGCTACAAGTTACTTAATGGCAACATAGCCCTGCTGCATCCCTGTCGCTGGGGCAATGAGCATGACTTGCGGAGACATACCTCAGCCATGTTGGATGGGGTATAGCCAACAGACAGGGCCCAAGGAATTGGTCCTAGCCACACCCGCTTAACATTTTTTTAAAAAAAAGGCACTCCTTGTCAGAAAAGGATTTCAGATACATAATAGGATAGATTCAGACATAAAGGACCTCTAAAGAAGTCAGTGTGTTTAAAAAATGTACATAGGCTTGGGAGAGAGAGGGAAAAGTGTATAGACATTATAAAACAGTAAAAGGAATATAAGAGTATAGTCAGTCATAGATTAAAGGGTTAAAAATTAATAGAGTTAAAAAGACATGTAAAGGTGGAAAATACACAGAGAATTTGTATTATGTATACTATTGTGCTTTCTTTACATCTTTGACTATGAATGAACTAACTACAGAGAGACATTTTATTGTACAGGCTGTTAATTAAACCAACATGTTTATTTTAAACTTATTTTGCCTTCAAAATTTGAGTTTTAGATTTTCCGCTTCATGGAAAAGTTGCTAGATATTATGGACCCACAGACTGAAGATGAATGTCCCAAAGTTGCAGAAGAACTTTGGTTGATCATCCAGTCAGCAATATGTCTCTGTCAATTCTAGAGTTTTGGAAGTTATTTATAATGCACTTCCCATTTACTTAGGTAATATTATATCCTTCTGGAATCTTTGAAGAGTTGAAGACTGATAGCTATAGTTATAGTTTCCCTCAGTTATGATAAAGGATAAATTAAATATAAAACTTTAGACTCACAAAAACAAGGTAAATGATAGAGTATTTTTCTTAATTTTCCAAATGTAAGTGGACTAAATATTGCAACAATAATTCTTTCTTAATAACTGTTTTGTTATATGTAATTTTACCATATTAAAGATAAAAT
>NW_026077665.1:0-1066 GCF_014885135.2 Alexandromys fortis
AAATCCCGTGAGGGTTATAAGGGATCAACTTGACATGACCCTGTCACCTTGATCATAACTACCCTTTGCCTGCCAGAGAGTTGCCTTGCCAGTGTCTTAATTGATAGTAGGCATAATAATCATTTTGAGAGAGGCCAGGTACTGTACTGTAGACATGAGCCTACCTTTGTCTACCCCTTCTGCCTTGGTGTAAGGATCCTTGCCGCTGCCCAAAATAGGAAGTTCAGGATCTGTTAGTCTCTTTATTTAGTTGTTGCTATTTACTTTTGAGTAGGGTCTTGCTGAGTAGGGTCTTGCTGATTAGCTCAGACTGGCCTTGAACTCTTTTGCCTTTGACTTTCCAGTGGCTGGTATTAAGGGTTCATGCTACCACACCCAGATATGGTGGCTGACTTTCATGCACTAATTTTTGTAAAACAAGGGGTTTGAATTACTTTGGCTGAGAAATATCCCATTTGGTTGGAAAACACTGTTACTTCTGACGTTGGCAGAAGTGATAGAGAAGTGATATTTTAACATGTTCATCTTTTGGGGAAAAGTCTGAGTTGTTTCAAACTGAAAACAGCCACTCTATTTTCCCATATTATTTCATCAGCTTGTTTAATCATTATGGTCTGAGTTTATTCTTGAATGTCAGTTCTTAATAATTGTTTTCTCTCATTTCAGAATTCTCTGGATAGAGCCCAAGCAGCCAAAAACAAAGGCAACAAATATTTCAAAGCAGGAAAATATGAACAAGCTATTCAGTGCTATACTGAGGCAATTAGTTTGTGCCCTACTGAGAAGAATGTAGACCTTTCTACATTTTATCAGAACAGAGCTGCAGCCTTTGAACAGTTGGTAAGTACTCCACTGTTATTTCCTCTGTTTATCTGCTTAAAGTCTCAGTTAATTCTGCTCAGCTCCAAAGCTTTTTGTTTGTTTGTTTGTTGTTTTTGTTTGTCGAGACAAGGTTCACTATAGTTTTAGAGCCTGTCCTGGAACTAGCTCTTGTAGATCAGGCTGGCCTCGAACTCACAGAGATCCGCCTGCCTCTGCCTCCCGGGTGCTGGGATTAAAGGCATGC
>NW_026077666.1:0-1120 GCF_014885135.2 Alexandromys fortis
TCTTTTCTGATTTTTTTTCCTTTTTTTTTTTTTTTTTTCTTCTCAAAATAGGGTTTCTCTGTAGGTTTGGAGCCTGTCCTAGAACTAGCTTTTGTAGACCAGGCTGGCCTCTGCACCACCACCTCTTGGCAATTTGTACAATTTCTGAAGTCACTGTTTGGTTTCAGATCTTGACTTTGAATCTTTATTTCGTAATTCATGGCTGTTAAATCTCTCTTGTCCTTCCAAAGCAGGTGACATGCCTGCGGAGATGACTCTAGTTGAGGAGGCACGAATAGCGACTGGAAGGGAGCTGACAAGGTTTTTTGCAAATGGGAGCTGCCAGCAGAGGCTCCCTTGCATCAGGCATAGGCTACATCACATGGGATGAGGAGTGGAGTGCTTTTGTTTGAACATCCCCTGGGATGCTTACCTTCAGGCCCCATTGTCTGTGATACCAGCTTTAGGCTAGTCTTCTAGTCATATCCCACTTCTCTGTTTACCCAGACATCCACTCTCATTTCTATGGTGTGGGTCTTGTATTGAGAGAAGTCATATGACAGATAGATAGATAGATAGATAGATAGATAGATAGATAGATAGATAGATAGATAGAAAGAAAGAAACAAGCACATAGATTTTATCTTTCCCTCTTCTACCTCCCACTCCCCTCTCTTCCTCTGCCTTTCTGCTCTTCCTGTTTCTCCTCCTCCCCAAGTACTTCAGTTTCCCACCTCATTTCTAGTCTGGGCTATAACTATTTCAAGAGGTTCAAATAATGCCCCAGTAGTAGTAGTAGTTCCTAGCTCAGCTCTATCAGTTAGACAAGTAGTTAGTCTTAATCCCACCCCCCACCCCCCCGTTTTCTTAACTGGGCTGCCAGAGGGCTGAGACAAACTTCTTTCTAGAGTAGCAACATAATAATACTTTAAGCAGCCTTTGTTGACCAACACATCCATCCTTATCTGTCATCACTGAAGGAGTACTCCTGTTAGCTCAGTGATCTGGTCAGAGAGTGTTGAAGGAGCGGCAGGGCTGCGTCCCTGGCACCCGGCCGCCCACATGGCTAGCTTATGCCCCGAAATAATTACACGGAAACTGTATTCTTTTAAACACTGCCTGACCCATTAGTTTCAGCCTC
>NW_026077667.1:0-1115 GCF_014885135.2 Alexandromys fortis
ACGTATACTGTTGGCTTGTTCATTCAGCTCATGCTTAGGCAGTCATGATGGTGAGACTTAATGGGTGTACCTTCTGATGTTGCTAGGAAACGCATTCTTACAGCAAGCTCAACTGCTCCTCTGGGTCTTATAGTCTTTCATCCCGCTCTACTGCACAGCTCCCTGAGCCTTGGGTAAGGGGTTGCTTCAGAGATGAATCCATTAGGACTGGGCTCCACAACTCGGCAGTTTGATTGCTTGTGGTTTTCTGCAATGGTCTTCTTCTGTTGCCAAGAGAAGTTTCCTTCATAAAGGGGGAGGATGCTACACACCTCTCTGAAAGTGTGTAAGTCTTTCACTAGGAGGATTTTTCTTTCTTTTTATTCATTTATTAAAGATTTCTGTCTCTTCCCTCCCACCGCCTCCCATTTCCCCCCCCAATCAAGTCCCCCTCCCTCTTCAGCCCAAAGAGCAATCAGGGTTCCCTGCCCTGTGGGAAGTTCAAGGACCACCCACTTCCATCCAGGTCTAGTAAGGTGAGCATCCAAACTGCCTAGGCTCCCACAAAGCCAATACGTGCAGTAGGATCAGAAACCCATTGCCATTGCTCTTGAGTTCTCAGTATTCCTCATTGTCAGCTATGTCAAGTTGCCAAGTATAATTTTTGACACGTAAGTGATTCTAAACCTATATATGATTAAATCATAAGTATAATTGTTAGGAAAAATCTTAAGACAAGCTGCTCTGCCAGCGCAAAGAAATGCAATCAGACCAGATTGAAACACATCAAATGCTCATGTTTAATCAATGTTGCACTCTCGGGTGGCCGGGAGAGCATGGCAAGGGAGAGAGATACAGAAGGGGGATCCACACAAACTCCCAAACCACGTGTTCTTCTTTCCAGTGCAAGCCTAAATAGCCTGGGGAGTGGTCCTGACTTTCCGCGGAGAAGGGTCACCACTTGGCAGGCTGGGAGATGGAGTCCAAACCAGGGCAACTGCCAGGCTAGGGACTTCCATTCTTCCAGACTTCTTGGATATAGGGGTGTTAGAGGGCTGGGGTGACACACCCAGCTTAATATTACAATAATGAAAATGGAATAAAATTTGAATAAATATCTATTTATACTTAGAAGT
>NW_026077668.1:0-1102 GCF_014885135.2 Alexandromys fortis
CCCCCCCCCCCCCCCGTGCTCCATCTTTATCTCTAGGTGGTTCACGTTCTTTCAGCTCCTCCACTCTCCACACAGATAAAGCCACCACCCACATCTAGTACATTATCTCAAGCATCTTATCAGTGAGTTTAAAATGTCACTGGCTACCCAGTTGCTGGACTGAGCAGACAGGACAGGGTTTATGTGGCCCTTGGAGCAGAGTCACCAGGCTAAAGAACTGGGGGAGAGACAGATTCGAAGGCAGGGCATCTATCTGCAGGTTCTGCAGGACAGTCCACCCTAGTAAGCACATCCAGGAATGAGAGACCATCCTGTCTGCTGGCTTGGGCACAGGAGGCACAGAGTCAGCTTTAGCCCGTCTCTCATCCCCTGCACCCCAGCCACAGGCAGCAAGCCTTCCCCCTGTCCTCCCTGGTCTAGGGGCACAACTTACAAAGCGGAGGCCTTGATAGCGCTGTAGCGGAAGCCCGTCTACCAGGTAGCTGGGTTTGTAGGGACAATCAGGCAGGACATGGCGCAGATGGGACTTGGGGATCAGAGGCACTGAGAACAGAAGGGAAGAAGATTGGAGTGTGTGTGGAAGTGTGAGCACAAATTTCTTAGGACCGCAAAGGCTTCTTGGTGGGAGAGACCTGACGTCTTCCACCAGAGCAGCCTCCAACTGTAGTCATGGTGACAACTGTGGTGCCAATCCATGTCTATCAGCTGAGGCTGCCACTACTCTTCAGTGGTGGGGGCAGGGTCGGTACAATTGGATAACTGTCCAGTGACACTCCAGGGGCCATGAGGCTCCACCTCAGCACACTCCCATCAACTAGATTTCCTCCCTTCCTCCCACGGGCCAGCTTTCGCTATTCTTTGGTTTCGTTTTTCTGAGACAGGGTCTGCCATGGTCACAAGCTCAGGATCTTCCTGCCTCCTCCTCCTGACTGCTGGGACTGTAGAAAGGTGACACATCTGGCCGCCACTTTCTATTTCAAAGGGAAGAAATGGGGAACACTGTCAGCTTTTTTTTTTAAATATTTATTTATTATGTATACAATATTCCATCTGTGTGTATGCCTGCAGGCCAGAAGAGGGCACCAGACCCCATTACAGATGG
>NW_026077669.1:0-1120 GCF_014885135.2 Alexandromys fortis
ACGTGTGTGTTTATATGTGAACTCGTGGAGACTTTTTCAAACATTGTGATGTGTTCTGTGTAATTAAAATGCTTCCCTAAATTTATACAGCTCAATTTTCTACAATGAGTTGACTCAATTTTTTAAATCTATTATTCTGCTTATTCTTTTTGTTAAGATTTCAAGCAGTTTGAGTTTTCTAATAGGTTATAAATTTAAACTAAAATTAGGTTTATTGCAAAAATGGAGAAGTGAGGGTAAAGGTGTATAACATTGATATTTCAAGGTAAGAGAGCAAATCTTCAAAAGAGCTTCTAATAAAACACATTCATACTTAGGCCATTTTGCATCTTTTCACTAAAATGCCTCTTTATTTAACCAAGTCTGAAATACTATAAAAGTGAACAGCCATTTTTAAACAGAATCATTACATATCATCTCTAGCAAGCTAAAATACATAACAAAAAGCTCAAGGAAATAAAAACTCTCTTACTTCATTTAAAAATGAGGGCTAGAGTGCAGGAAGTTTCACCTTATAGTTAGAGACCACACACAATCTGCCAGGCGTCACACATCACAGATAGTTAATCAATGCATGTTTAATAAATATATACATGAATGAGTAGTAATAACAATAATTCTATTTACATAAGATAAAATGAATTGTCATGTGTAGAACTCTCTCATTCATTCATTTGTACACCAAATGTAACAGCCAATAAATTAGTTACACTAAATATGGAAGGCTCATTCCCGTCTCTCAGTAACCTTGTAATGATGCTTTAGATGCACGCAAAGTAAACTTATTCAGGATATAAAAGACTATGCCTCTCTGATTTCCCTCTCTGCTTCCATATCCTTTGTGTATAAGAGGGCGACTGATTTTTTAGAGTTGATCTTGTATCCTGCCACATTACTAAAGGTATTTATCAGCTGTAAAACCTTATCCTATAGCATTACGGACGAATATCTTTCATATCACCATAGAACCTTCATCTGGTGATGGATGGAGATAGAGACAGAGACCCACACTGGAGCACTGGACTGAGCTCTCAAGGTCCCAATGAGGAGCAGATGGAGGGAGAACACGAGCAAGGATGTCAGGACCACGGGGGGTGCACCCACCCACTGAGACAGTGGG
>NW_026077670.1:0-1106 GCF_014885135.2 Alexandromys fortis
TCGAACTCACAGAGATCCGCCTGCCTCTGCCTCCTGAGTGCTGGGATTAAAGGCGTGCGCCACCACCGCCCGGCAAGAACTATTATTAATGCATAAATAAATTCTGGGGGAAAGCAGAAAGGTTTAAAGTATGTCTGTCAGGAATGTTGTCCTCTGCAGACTACAGTATAACAGAGCCAAAGACTAGCAATACTTGGCAATGTTTTAGGAACTGGATGCATGGTACGGGTTTTCCTTTTATGTGTATAGGGGGAGATTTTATGATACTATGTGGTAGACATTTGCTGGGAAGAAACAAACACACACACACACACACACACACACACACTCACACTCACACGCTCACACCCCTACGCACCTCAGATTGGGAACATGCTCCAGATCAAAGTAATGACTGCACCAAGTCGAACTCGGTGAGCCATGAGGTTTTATTATGGGAGTTAGTGGAGATATGGGTAAGAGGTTACTACAGGGGCAGACAAAGATGACTCAAAACACGTCAGCTGCCTCACGGAAAAGCCCACTTCAACAAAGCTGATGACTCATGAACACTCCAGCCCTGGAGCTCTCTGCAGATGGCTCAGCAGCCAGAAAACCTCTCCCCTGCAGCCCAGCTGCTCAGTCTCTTCCCCCAGCAGCTGTTTACACCTTCTAAAGTATGTGTGTGTGTGTGGGGGGGGGGGTTGGGTGAGAAAGTTTCTCCAGTCCTAGACACCTGATGTTTCATTTATTCCTAAGTCTCAAGAGCTTCCCTCTCCTCCTAGAGGGAATGTTTGTTTTGGAGGAAAATTCTATACATCATATAGAAATGAAATAATTTTATATGACTATTACTAGTGGTATATGGGGTACCCCATGCCTCTTAGTTGTCTGTTTTTTAGTTTTTCTATAAATGGTAATGATTAATAATATATATCTAGCATTGACTATGTCCTAGAAAGTATGTATGTATGTGTGTATATATATGTATATACATAATTTTTTACTTTAATCATATTCTTTTTCCTCTTCCACTTCCTTCCAGATCCTCCCCATCTTTCTACCCACACAACTTTGTGTTCTCTCTGTCTCTTACATACCCACATACACAAAGAGAGAGAGAGGGA
>NW_026077671.1:0-1064 GCF_014885135.2 Alexandromys fortis
TTTTTCTTTGGCTGGAAATGGAGCCAAAATTGGTGAATAAAATGAGAGATAGAAATGGGTTCAGCAGCACACATGATTTTAAAATATTAAAATTAAATTATTGGGCATATCTTAAGTATTCCCAGGGTTATTTCCCAAAGAAACATTATTAATTTATCAATGGCATTATGTTCAGTGGTTTCAAGTGCAACATATCCAGAATGTTCCTTAGGTACTCTGCTTGATTTGATTAAGGACTTATTTAGGTGCCGGGAAAATGGCTCAGGGGCTAAGAATGTTGATGCTTTAATAGAGGACTGTAGTTTAGTTCACAGCATGCATGGCAGACAGCTTGTGATCACATGTACCTCTAGCTCCAGAGAATCCAGCACCCTTGTGTGGCCTCTCCAATACCTGTACACACACACACACACACACACACATACACACAAACTAAGACACATATACACACACATAAACACACTTTTGTGTCCTGGCAATGCAGACCTGAATAACCACACAAAAACTATATTAATTACAACACTGTTTGCCCATGCTTCCTAGCTAGTTCTTATACCTTCAGTTAAGCCATTTCTATTAATTTTTGTATTATCAGGAGGCTGTCACATACCAGTATGGTTCTAACTTCTTTCTCCTTTGGAGCTACATGGTGTCTGCCTGACACCATCTTCTTTTCTCTGCATTCAGATTAGTTTTCTTGCCTAGCTATCTTCTGTCCTGCCATAGGCCAAAGTAGCTTCTTTATTAGCCAATGGTGATGAAACATGTTCACAGCATACAGAGGGGAATCCTATCTCCCCCCCCCTCTCTCTCACCTACACACGCACACACTCACACACACAATCTTTAAAGAAAAGGTATTCATCTAACTAACTTTAATTATCTACTTTCTTAACATTTCTGTGAAACAAGCAGGGTAAATCTTATTGTCCTTCATGGTACATGAGACAACGGAGAAAAAGGGAGGTACATTTACCCCAGCCACAGGTGAGCCTTTCAAAAACCAATTAGCTAGTCCACAGCAGAGCTGGACTTGGGCTCAATCCTGAGGAATTCCAGGATGG
>NW_026077672.1:0-1127 GCF_014885135.2 Alexandromys fortis
CAGATGGTTGTGAGCCACCATGTGGTTGCTGGGAATTGAACTCAGGACCTTTGGAAGAGCAGGCAATGCTCTTAACCACTGAGCCATCTCTCCAGCCCTAGGTTATGTTTGTTTTAGAAATTGAGTTTGTCAGAGTATAAAAAGGTTTAAATGTTGGGCCTCTCTCTTTTTCTGTCTGTCTGTCTCTCTTTTCTTTCTCTTTCAGTACAGGTTAAGTTTGTCTTTTATATTTAAAAAATTGCATATATTTTTGTCTTATTCAATTAAGATTATAGAAAAAAAGAAAAAAATTTCTAGTTAGGAAATCTTCTCATGTGACTAGATTTCCAGCAAAACACTAGATAGTGAGTTAAATTTGAATTTCAGGTAACAGCAAATATTTAAAAAATATAAATGTACCTTCCACAAAATTTGGATCGTGTTTATATTACAGTTGTTCAATAGACTTTTTAAAAAATAAAAGTTTAATAGAAGCCTTGACTTTTTATTTTGCTATTTAAAACTAATTTTTAAACTAGAACTGAGATGACATCATGTTCCCACTTCCTCCTCAACCCGTGTCTGTTCTCCCCAGCCTCACTCCTCAACCTCCTGACCTCTTCTTCTTTAATTGGTATGGTTTATATCGATATGCATGGTAGGCACATATATCCTGGGGCCTGATATGTAAACTTCTGATAAACTTTAGGATACAAGGAAAGCACAGATTACTGTAGGATAAGAGCATTTAAAGATGTGAGGTAGAAATGCCACATTGCTCTCCCCAGGAGGACAAAGCAGCTTCGACTCCAGCAGACAGAAATTAGTCTCAAGCCACAGCATTGTGAAATTTCACACTTTCACACACACACTCACGCACACACAAACACACATACACATGCACACATGCTTGCTGCTTTAATAAGAAAAAAAACATTCTTCCTCTTTCTTCTCTTCTTCCTCGTCTTCATTTTGAGCCCGTTTCCTGTACCCCAGGCTAACTGAAACTCACCTGTAGCTGAGTGGGGATTTCTGAACCAACCTTCCTTCCTTCCTTCCTTCCTTCCTTCCTTCCTTCCTTCCTTCCTTCCTTCCTTCCTTCCTTCCTCCCTCCCTCCCTCCCTCCCTCCCTCCCTCCTTCCCTTCCT
>NW_026077673.1:0-1118 GCF_014885135.2 Alexandromys fortis
GGGCCAGATCAGGAACTTTTGGGAAAGATTTCTCTCAGAGAAGCCACAAAGCATCAGGATAAACTAGGAGCTCCAAGCCTCAGCTTCAGGTTGGGGCTGACAGCTGAAGTCAGTGAACACAGATTGCACCTGACACTTGGCTTTCCAAAAGAACAATGCTTCATGAGGTTTCCTGGCACAGAGTTGAACTCATTTTCATTCTCTTTATGTACTTTAGCAATTAGATGTCTGATTTATACCTTAAGGCAGCTGTTTTAAATGATGACTGATCAAAGGAAGATAAATCATGACTTAAAGAATCTTCAGTGGGGGCTGGAGAGATGGCTCAGTGGTTGAGAGCATTGCCTGCTCTTCCAAAGGTCCTGAGTTCAATTCCCAGCAACCACATGTTGGCTCACAACCATCTGTAAAGAGGTCTGGTGCCCCTTCTGGCCTGCAGACATGCACACAGACAGAATATTGTATACATAATAAATAAATAAATATTATTTTAAAAAAAGAATCTTCAGTGGGAAGAGGGATTTCATTATTATTTGGCTGAGCACTTTTAGGCAATTCTTTTCTTTAAACGTAAATGAGATTTATTATAGGGGCTTTCAGGCTGTGATTTGAGTAGCCCAATAATGGATGTTTCCTGATGAAAAGGCCAAGGATTCCATTGTCGTTTGGTCCACTGTAGGGTTAGGCCAGCCCCTAAGGGGGCGGACTCGCCTCTGGCGAATGTTTCTGTGCTCTGCGGGAACCTTGGTTTCGTGAGTCTAGTTTTTCCATTAAAATTGTGCAAATATTTATTACAATTTGTCTTCATTAGTCTAAGCTGCCACAGTCCACAAGCACTGGATGCCTTAGCAGTCCCAATTTGGTGCTGGAGTCACAGAGGATTTCTAAAGAGCTGCTGGTCTTCCATCTGTTTTGGAATCTGTTTGTCTAGACCTTCTACCTATCATTGCATTCGGCAGTAAACAATGGAAGGACTTTCTTTGAGACATCTTCTGTAGAAGGCAAGGGCACAAATAAATGTAAATTATGAGAACAATCATCTATAAACCAAAATAGTGCCATGCAGGTGTTTGGTTACCCTCTCTTATTCTGGAGTCTCAATGAATTTTATTTTATTT
>NW_026077674.1:0-1119 GCF_014885135.2 Alexandromys fortis
TCTATGAGTTCGAGACCAGCCTGGTCTACAGAGCTAGTTCCAGGACAGGCTCCAAAGCCACAGAGAAACCCTGTCTCGAAAAACCAAAAAAATAATAATAATAATTTAGAATAATTGTAAACTCACAATTATGAAATGCATATGTCCAAAGATTATATATATACATATATATATATAAAGCATGAAAATACATAAATACCTTCTTAGCTACAATTTTCAATCACATTCAGAAATAATATTATTTGTATTAAGCAAATACAAGTTGTTTAGATGTCAGTATCACCATTGCCATCTTCTTCACTGTCATCAATATTTTTATTATGCAATATAATCATGGGCTCTTTGATTAACTGTGTAGTTCTTATGGTGAACTGAACACAACCTAGGAATTTCTGGACTGAATTTTTTCCCTCTACATCTGGGGTCCATTAACTTAAATTTTTCTACTCAGCCTCCTGTTCCATTCTTAGACGCCACCAGTTCATCAATTTTACTATCTCACTGCAAGACAGTGTACCTAAGCCAATAGGGGATACATAAATACCGAGTATGAGAGAGCAGCTATAGTGTATCACAGATGATATACTGGACTTGGACATGTAGGTGTTCTTAAGGCCGCTGGCTATTCATTTGGCTGACCAAGGCTTTCATGTATCATTCATTCCACCAGAAGTACGCCATAAAATGCCATGTGTTGTCTCAGTGGACAGACATGAAGATTGGTGTGCCGGGCTTTCTATCCTCATAAGTCTCCTGAACAGTTGGCCAGGAGAGGCATGCATTCAAGCTGCTCTGTAATGAAGTCTATGTGAGAATCATTGTTGATACAACGTGGAAGTCTGTTCTACAGAGAAGGCATTGGGATTTGAAATGGCAGAATTCTGAAAGATTAAGATGAGAATAAGATATACTTGATGGAAGGAACAAGAGCAAAAATATGGAGATGCTCTATCGGGAACTCACCAAGGCCAGCTGACCTGGGTCTGAAAAAGCCTGGGTTAAAACAGGTCTCACTGAACATAGTGGACAATGAGGACTACTGAGACATCAAGAACAATGGCAATGGGTTTTTGATCCTATTGCATGTATTGGCTTTGTGGGAGCCTAGGCAGTTTGGAT
>NW_026077675.1:0-1002 GCF_014885135.2 Alexandromys fortis
CTAACCCAAAACCTATCCCTAACCCTAACCCTAACCCCATAACCCTAACCCCATAACCCTAACCCTACACCTAACCCTAACCACTAACCAGTAACCGTAATCAGTAACCAGTAATCATAAAACATAAACCTAAACCTAACCCAAACCCTGACCCTAACCCTAACCATTTCGCTAACCCTAACTCTAACCCTAAACCTAACCCTTACCCTAACCATAACCCAAACCCTAATGCTAGCCCGAACCCTAAGCCTAACTATAACCCTAACCTCCTAACCCTAACCCTCTAACCCTTTGCCTCTAACCCTAACCCTAAACCTAACTCTAACCCTAATCCTAACCCTAACTCTAACCCTAACACCATCCTAACCCTCACCCTAACTCCCTAACTTTAACCCTAACCCTAACTCTAACCATAAACCTAACCAGTAACCAGTAACCCTAACAAGTACCCAGTAATCATAAAACATAACCCTAAACCTAACGCAAACCCTAACCCTAACCACCTAACCCTAACCCCCTTACCGTGTCCCCTAACCCTAACCCTAACCCTAAACCTAACACTAACCCTAATCCTAGCCCGAACCCTAACCCTAACCATAACTCTAACCCCTTATCCCTAGCCCCTAACCCTAACCCCATAACCCTAACCCTAACCAGTAACCAATAACCCTAAGCAATAACCAGTAATCATAAAACATAACCCTACAGCTAACCCTAACCCTAACCCGAAACCCTAAACCTAACCCTAACCCCCTAACTTTAACCCTAACCCTAACACTAACCATAAACCTAATCAGTAACCAGTAACCCTAACAAATAACCAGAAATCACAAAACATAACCCTAAACCTAACGCAAACCCAAACCCTAGCCCTAAACCTAACCCTAACCCCCTAACCCTAACCCCCTTACCCTGTCCCCCTAACCCTAACCTAACCCTAAACCTAATACTAACTCTAACCCTAGCCCAAACCCTAACCCTAACCCTAACCTCCTAACCCTA
>NW_026077676.1:0-1055 GCF_014885135.2 Alexandromys fortis
GGCAGACTTCGGTAAGCAGTGTGGGGTTGTCAAGATGAACAAGAGAACTGGGCAACTCATGATCCACATCTATTTGGATAAAGAAACAGGAAAGCCTAAAGGTGACGCCACAGTGGCCTATGAAGATCTGCCAACTGCCAAGGCTGCTGTGGAATGGTTTGAAGGAAAAGATAGTCAAGGAAGCAAACTTAAATTTTCTCTTGCCTGAAAGAATCTTCCAAAAAATAGCAAGTGGAGTGGCATGTCATCTCATGAGGACAGAGGGATGCCACCACGAATCTGTGGAGGTCAAAATAGCCCAAGAGGTCCCAAAGGAACCATGGGTCGCATGGGAGGTATTGGAGGAGATGAGGGGGCTTCCCAACACAAAAACCCTGTGGCTCCTGAGGGACCCCTTGTGCAGGAGGAAATCTCCAGCACAGAGATGGAGATTGGCAGTGTCCCATGCCCGGCTGTAGAATCCAGAACTTGACCTGGAGAACAGAATGTAACCAGTGTAAGGACCAAACCCTGAGGGCTCCCACCAGCTACCCCTCCAACCTTCGGGATGTGATCGTGGCCAAGGCAGCAGTGGTGGCATGCCGGGAAGAAACGGTGTCCTTATGGATCGTGGTGGTCCTGGAGAAATGTTCTGAGGTGGCAGAGGTGGAGACAGAGGGGGCTTCTGAGGTGGCCATAGTTTGGACCGAGGTGGACTTGGTTGATGAATACGATGTGGTTCAAGGGCTCCTCCTGGACCATTGATGGAACAGATGGAATTAAAACAAACGGGAACTGGAGGCCCTAGAGGACCTGCATAAATAAATAAAGGCAAGAACAGTCAGGTACTTAGAGACCGGCCCTACTAGAGAGACCTGCAGAGCTGCATGGACGACCAGATTTATTTTCTGAACCCAGAAAATGTTTTACATTTATAATTCCATATTTATAATGTTGGCCACAACATCATGATTATCATAGTCTGTAATTTAGTATTTTCACCATTTATGAAGAAACTTAAAATAAGTTAAATGGTCGTTTGCTTAGTTCTTTTTTCTTTTCAAGATGTTAGTTTT
>NW_026077677.1:0-1087 GCF_014885135.2 Alexandromys fortis
AAAACAGGGCTTCTCTGTATATCCTTGGCTGCCCCAGAACTTTCTCTGTAGATCAGCCTGGCCTCGAACTCACAGAGGTCCACCTGACTCTGCCTCCAAAATTCTGGGATTAAAGGTGTGTGCCATCACCATCTGACTGATATTAATATTTTTAATGTTTTCTATGTGCAAACAAAATCTTAATCTTATAGTATTTGTGTTAAAGGTATCCAATTTATTTTCTTAACTGAAATATAAGGGAAATTTTATAAGCATGCTATACTGATAAAATGCATAATCTATGAAGTAATTTGAAGACTATTATTTCATAATCTCCTTACATTAAGTTATATCATTTTATATAGATTAGTTTTAATTTATATGTATATTTGCATTAGGAAGAGAGACAGAGAGAAAATACATAGCGCTTCTATTTTTTGCTCAAGTTCTTTTGCTACTTTAAGTGTTTATAATATTTCTTTATGATTATTAATTTCTATTGAAAAGTTTAGAGGTTTTCTTAGATATTGTTGTTGTCTCATTTGTAACTTTTGTTAAATTACTAAAACTGATTTACTTTAGAGTTCTCAAATATTTATTTGACAAACATGTATTGAACACCTAATAAATTTCAATCATAACTTCAAGTCACTGGAGTATAATGATGAATAAAATGTAGGCTTTGGCTTCAAAGTCTTCACAAGTTAATGAGCTCATTAGTGCCCAAATTTAACTTAACCCTTTTCTCTGTCATGTGATTTCTGGGGTACTTGTCAAGTTTAGAAATTTCAATGCTATCTTCATCTTCACTTATTTGGACGATTGGGTTAAAACAGAAACAGTGGCCTGGGTCTGAAAAAAGCCCGGGATAAAACCGGTCTCGCTGAACATAGCGGACAAGGAGGACTACTGAGACCCCAAGAACAATGGCAATGGTTTTTTTTTTTTTTTTGGCAATGGGTTTTTGATCCTACTGCACGTATTGGCTTTGTGGGAGCCTAGGCAGTTTGGATGCTCACCTTACTAGACCTGGATGGAGGTGGGTGTCCTTGGACTTCCCACAGGGCAGGGAACCCTGATTGCTCTTTGGGCTGACGAGGGAGGGGGA
>NW_026077678.1:0-1005 GCF_014885135.2 Alexandromys fortis
AGGGGGAGGGAAATGGGAGGCTGGAAGGAGGCGGGAATTTTTTTATTTTTCTTTCAATAAAAAAAAAATTCTGAAAATTTTTCACAGCCTTCTAAATATATAAATTTGCAATAAAACAAACACTACCTGTTATGATCATTTGCTTTTTTAATTTTTAATTTAATATGTTGATGAATACAGTTATTTTTAAGAACCAAAAACTTAAAATAGATAGTAATGAATTTTGTCTTAATTTTTATCTTAGTGTTGCCATATGCTTTGTAACTACATTCAAGCACTCATATGCATAAAATATAAAATAAATTGAACTTAAACTGTTTATTTTGCAGAAAATCTTCAAAGGTATTTTAAAATTTTGGCTTTCATCTGCTCAGTCTTACTGAGTATTTTGAATGCACTAAAGACTGTTAGAAAAATACTAAGCATCTTGACTCTCCAAAATTACACATTTTTGGTGAAACTATCAGATGGATTGCCTTTGCAATGCACATGGAGTGCTTTGCCATCTAAGCTGTATCATTTGTCTTGTTTAAGAAGTACAGAGACAATTCTAAGAATACACAAGAGGGCACCAACTGCGATCATGTTGAACAATGGGGAAAGAACTAGAGCTTGACAAAGGGGCAGTAAATCTGCTTCCAAACCCTCTGACACCTGTGCACTCAGAAAATAGCCCCTTTTCTAAAAGGCTCAGTGCTCAACTGAAATGTATGAAATCTAAACCCAAAAATCTCTAAGCTCCCACAAAGCCAGTATGTGCAGTAGGATCAAAACCCAAAACCCAGTGATCCTACTGCACGTATTGGCTTTGTGGGAGCCTAGGCTGTTTGGAAGTTCACCTTACTAGACCTGGAAGGAGGTGGGAGGTCCTTGGACTTCCCAAAGGGCAGGGAACCTGGTCTGCTCTTCAGGCTGATGTGAGAGGGGGAGTTGATTGGGGGAGGGGGAGGGATATGGGAGGCAGTGGCAGGACAGAAATCTTTAATAAATAAATAAATAAATTTA
>NW_026077679.1:0-1115 GCF_014885135.2 Alexandromys fortis
ATTCAGCTTTTTAAAAGTAAAGTGGTCGACAGTGTTAAAGTGTGCACTGCTCGTTTGTTTGACCAGCCCAAAATAGAAGACCCCTACGCAATTAGGTAAGTAGTATGTCTCCTGGCCTTTTACACTTCTGCTTTAGAGAAACATATGGAATGTTGGCCTGGAGCTTTCCACTTTCTGTCAGCTCAACTCCTAATGGCACTTGGGCTCTTGACCTTAAACCAAAGGTTTTGTGTGGCTACACTACCAATAATGGAATACTTAGTGACTTTGGTTTCCTGAGAATCTGTCAAGTGCTCCTTCATTTTTTCATGTGAGGACAATGAGTTACTCTCTATACCCTTCTTCATGGCCTAACATACATACAGCTGAAACCACCAATTTCAAACTATTCCATAGTGCTTGCTCAACTCTCTACTCTTAGTTGAAGTAAACATAACTTACCTCTAATATATTCAGAAAAATGTATCTCAAGGTCCACAATAATTTGGATTACTGAATTACATCATCCAGCCCAACTCCTTACCATTTAGATTTGGTGGAGAGAACATGCTAGAATAGAATGGAGGCCCTATAGTGCAGTGCTGTGTGTGGGCTCAGCTGATGGACTGCTTGGTTTCTGGACTTTCTAGCTTTGGATTATTCTGCCTTGTTTTCTTCATCTTTAATATTTCAGGGGTGGTATGAGGTTTGTAGGGATAAGTCTATTTATAAGAGGTAATTATGATATGAAACACTTTTAGATAACACTTTGAGGTAATATCAGTGTACATGCTAGCAACTGATTAAAAATTGCTCTTTAGCGGGGTTGAGGAGGAGTGGTGGTGACGGTGGTGGCGCACGCCTTTAATCCCAGCACTCAGGAGTCAGAGGCAGGCGATCTCTTTGAGTTTGAGGCCAGCCTGGTCTACAGAGCGAGTTCCAGGACAGTTAGGGCCACACAGAGAAACGTTAAAAAAAAAATTCTTCCTTCTTAAGTTTTATTAGCATTGTCTCAATTGGATGCTGTACATGTTTTGAAAGCCGTGAACTGTTTTTAATATTTTCTGCCCTTCAAGCTTTTCTCCATGGAACCCTTCTGTACACGATGAGGCCAGAGAGAAGATGCTCACTCAGAA
>NW_026077680.1:0-1115 GCF_014885135.2 Alexandromys fortis
TATTCTAGTATGTAAATATATTTCAGCTTACCATACCTATTAAGGGGCGAAATTGCATGAGTTTATTTCAGAAATATTTATAAAGGTAACAGACAATTCAAATAAATATGTTAACCATAGTATGCTTTATTAAATTATTAACATTCAGAGAGGCATTAATTATATACCTCACAAAATAAAAGGGATTTAGCATACAATAAGTAATAATTAATTTTAGGATAAATAAATAAACCCCCCGAGGCAGAACTCAGTGGAAATTTTAAATCCCACTATTACTATTTAATTTAATCTAACTTATGAATTTTAAAAGAGAATATATTAAAAGTAATGTGATGAGTGTATATTAGACCTTTTGATGTTTTAAATAATCAAGTTAACACTAATTACCCCATTCAGGACTTTAAAATTTTCACTTGGTGAAAAAAAGTAGCATTTCTGAATTCAAGTTTTCTAAAATTAAGTCCTTCAGTGTCCATGAATACAGACAAGGCAATATAGAATTGAAGTCTCGGTGGTCCTTGGACTTCCCACAGGGCAGAGAACCCTGATTGCTCTTTGGGCTGACGAGGGAGGGGGACTTTACTGGGGGAGGGGGAGGGAAAGGGGAGGCGGTGGTGGGGAAGAGACAGAAATCTTTAATAAATAAATAAATAAAAATCTATATTTACAAATCGGTGAGTGAAGGTTACAGATGCCATTGAATTATATGAGTTGATTGGTTAAAAGAAAATACCTTGGAGATATCATCACGTCAAATTCTAAAGATTTTGTGCATCTTTTAAAATAAAGTCATAGCTAATATTAATGTTTTTATACCTCACAAACACCTAGTGAAACAAGAGAAAATTCTGGCATTTAAAGATTATCATTCCTGAGAATTTAACATCACAAATGCCTTAGGATGAGATGTCTACTTGACCTTTGTACCACTTTGATTTTAATTCAAGAACTCCCATGGCTTCTGCCATGCACTATGCTATGAAGCAACTATATTGTTTTATCCAGTTACTGTTGTACCACTCATATATATATATATATATATACATATATGTATATATATGTGTGTATGTATGTATGTATGTATGTATAAGACAGTGTTTCTCTGTGTTATAGCC
>NW_026077681.1:0-1119 GCF_014885135.2 Alexandromys fortis
CTCTTCCAAAGGTCCTGAGTTCAATTCCCAGCAACCACATGGTGGCTCACAACCATCTGTAATGAGGTCTGGTGCCCTCTTCTGGCCTTCAGACACACATGTAGACGGAATATTGTATACATAATAAATAAATAAATATTTTAAAAAAGAAATAATGTAGACTGTATTCATGTTATAAGGATGATAAACCTTGAAAACATATGAAAATAGGAATACACAAAAGACCATAAATTCATTCGATTCATTTATGTGAAATGTACAAAGGCTGGCAACTCCATGAGGCAGAGGTTGATTAGTGGTTTCCTGATGAGGGAAGAGGAGAAGGGGAAGACGTCAGAAAGTGTTCACTGAATTCATGTGTGAATCATGAAGAAGGCCCAACTCAATGGAAAAATACAAACTCTGGAGCTGGGAAGATGGCTCAGTGGTGAAGAGCACTTGTTGATCTTATAGAGGCCCTGGGTTTGGAACCCAGCAGTTCTAACAGATGGCAGTTCAAAGCCATCTTTAACTCCAGTTCTGGGGGCCTGATGTCCTCTTCTGGCCCCCATGGGCTCCAAGCATGCACATGGTACAAAAATATACATTCCGGCAAAGCAGTCGTACATAGAAAATTAAAATAAACTAGAAAAAGAACACTTACAACATGTAACTGTGGCTGTCAGATATTTATCATGAGTCACTCTGTGAGGTCCCTACACTCCTTTTTGTGTTCCTCATCAATATTGTCTACCTTAGACAGAGTACGTCATCCGGTAGTAAATGGTGGGGTTTCAGTTAAGTGTTTTCGCATAAAGAATTTTTCTTTTTAGGGAGAAACATTCTACACTCCAGAGAAATGCCAAGGGTTGACATGACAGTGCGGCTGGAAATCTTTGTTGTCTCTTTATGAGAACCAGTAAAGCTATTTTGGGTGACTTGGGTGGTTTGCTTGCTCAGCTGTTACTCTTTGGGCAGCTCTTGTTCTCAGCAGTTTATCAGAGCTTGGGGGGTGTGAAAGCATAAAAGTTTAAGGCGTGCATTTAATTTCTTTCTGTTACTTCTCCCAGGCTTTAAGGGTGCAGTGTTAGCAAGTATTTAAAGTTTATTAGATCGAACTGCTTGGGAGTTCAGGTGCAT
>NW_026077682.1:0-1093 GCF_014885135.2 Alexandromys fortis
AATATAAATAAAAATAAACCTGAAAAAAACCTTAAAGATTTTCTCCTGTGTTCCTTTTCAATAGATTAAGACAGGAGCTATGTGAGAACTAACAGCGGGCATTTGAACAAAAACACTGAGCAACGACAAAACTCAGGCTCCTGTTTAGAAACACAGTTCAATAACAGGTAAAGCTATTAGAAAAAGAAAAAGCACATCTGGCCAGGTACAGTTCACATCTATTACCCCAGCACTCTGGGAGCTGGGGAGAGGTAGCCAGCTTCAGCTACCCAGAGAGTTCAAGGACAGCCCACACGGGGGGGGGGGCAAAGGTAGGCAGATCTCTGTGAGTTCGAGGCCAGTCTGGCCAGGGCAGACTCCAACGCTACAGAGAAACCCTGGCTCAAGAAAAATAAAAATAAAAAAAGACTATCTATGCTCAGTCTGGCAGTAGTGGTGCACTTGGGAAGCGGAGAAAGGAGGATCTCTGTGAGTTCAAGGCCAGCCTGGTTTACAGAGCAAGTTTCAGGTAAACTCAGGATATAAAGAGAAACCCTGTCTCAAAAAGAAACAAAGAAAGACAGACAAAAAGAAAGAAAAACTAAGAAGAAAGAAATATTGCTTTAAATGAACCTACTTACAACAAATCATTTGGGGTAATGCCATTTAAAAATAAAAATAAATAAAATAAACTTTTGGGACTAGATGGCTCAGTGCTTAAGAGCACTGGCTACTCTTCCAAAGGACCCTGCTTCAATTCCTAACACCAACATGACCGTTCACAGCTGTCTGGAACTTCAGTTCCAGAGGACTCGACACCTTCATACAGACATACATGCAGGCAAAACACCAATGAACATAAAATAAAAGTAAATAAATTATTTTAAAAAATACTTTCAAATATCCATGTTTTTCCTTATTTTCTTCCAGAAGTAAAAATCCCAGAGAAACCTGCAGAAGGTGGTGTCACACACCTTTAATTCCAGCACTCAGGAGGCAGAGGCAGGTGGATTTCTGTAAATTCAAGGCCAGTCTGGTCTAGAGAGAGTACAAGAACAGCCAGAAATACACAGAGAAACCCCATCTCAAAAAAAAAAAAAAAACCAGAAACCAA
>NW_026077683.1:0-1148 GCF_014885135.2 Alexandromys fortis
CAGATGGTTGTGAGCCACCATGTGGTTGCTGGGAATTGAACTCAGGACCTTTGGAAGAGCAGGCAATGCTCTTAACCACTGAGCCATCTCTCCAGCCCCCTTGGTTGGTTTTTCGAGACAGGGTTTCTCTGTAGTTTTGGAGACTGTCCTGGAACTAGCTTTTGTAGACCAGGCTGGCCTCGAACTCACAGAGATCCACCTGCCTCTGCCTCCCAAGTGCTAGGATTAAAGGCATGCACCACCACCACTCGGCCAGAGGACAACTTTTAAGAATCATTTTTCTCCTTCCATGATGTGGGGCCCTGGGAGCAAACTCAGGTACTCAGGTTTGGCAGTAAGGGCCTCTACCTGCTGAGCCCTCTCACCAGCCCCAAACTCTCATATAAATACAAGAAGTAAGAGGAGAAAGAAGGCATTGGCAATTAACACAGTAACACCCTCAACGGTGGAAAGCCAGTGCTAAACAGAACCAAGCAGTGTGGGGCCAGCAAGGCTCTCAGCAGAGAATGGGCCCAGCTAGCCAGAAGATAATCAGAACTGTGGTTGTTCCTGGGGTAGGAGGTAGGCTAGGAATTGGCTGGGGAGGAAACTTCCTATATTGTGTGAAGAAGACTGAGGTTTGGAAAGGCTGTAGCAAGATCTGGATATATGGCTCAAGCTAGCCTTGAACTTGCCAGATAGCCCAAGAGGGCCTTTCCCTACCTCTGCCTACCTGTGTTCTGGCATTACTGGCGTGTTCCGCCACATCCAGCAACATGTCTGTATATCGGAAAGGATATGAGGTACATTTGTCAATACTCACTAAATAAATACTTACGCATTTTGTCTTAAAATAACTGCGAACACATATTCTAGTTAATAACCTACGTGTCAACACTATTACGGACAAGGAGAACTGATAACGCAACGTAATTTAAAATGCATCAAAGAGAAAGAAAATGCTGGGCGTGGAAACAGAACTGTAATTGTAGCATTGGAGGTTCAGGCAGGAGGATCATGAATTCCAGGCCAGCCTGGGTATGGAGTAAGACCTTGTCTCAGAATAGACAGATAGATTGATGATAGGTAGATGAGAGAGAGAGAGAGAGAGAGAGAGAGAGAGAGAGAGAGAGAGAGAGAGAGAGAGAGGATAGACAGACAGATGGAAA
>NW_026077684.1:0-1132 GCF_014885135.2 Alexandromys fortis
AGATCTCTGTGAGTTTGAGACCGGCCTGGTCTACAAGAGCTAGTTCCAGAACAGGCTCCAAAACCACAGAGAAACCCTGTCTCGAAAAACCAAAAAAAAAAAAAAAAAAAAAAGGACCACTAAATAGTAGCTTCCATATAGAGTGAAACGGCTCCCTTAGAAGACACTTGGAAGTATATTAAGACCTTTCTCAGTTTTCACAATGACTAATGCCCTGGCATCCAGTATTCAGAATCAGAGATCCTGGGGCTAGAGAGATGACTAAGCATCAAAGTGCATATTCTGTTTTTGTAGAGATTCTACGTCCAGTTCCCAACACCCATGTCAGGTGACCCATAACCGCTTGTAACTCCAGCTTCAGGGGATCCACATCTTCTTCTGGACTCTGCAAGCACCTTCACTCACATGCACACAACCACACCCATCGATAGCCACACACACACACACACACACACATTCACACACACACATCCACCCACCCATATCCACACACCCACACAAACATCCACACACCCATATCCATACACACTCATTCACCCACCCATCCATATCTACACACACACACATCCACACACACCCATCCATATCTACACACACACAAACATCCACACACCCATATCCACACACAACCACACACCCACCCATCCATATCCACACGCACACACACACATCCACACACCCACCCATCCATAGCCACACACCAACACACACCAACACACACATTTACACACCCACACACATCCACCTATTCATATCCACACACGCACATTCATCCACACACCCACCCATCTGTATCCATACACCCACACACATCCATGCAATTTATTTATTTTTTATGATCTTTAAAATATTTTTTGCAGGGTATGGATGTCACACGCCTTTAATACCAGCACTCAGGAAGGCAGAGGCAAGTGGATCTCTGAGTTCGACACCAGCCTGATCTACAATGTGAGTTCCAGGACAGTCAGCACCACACAGAGAAACCCTGTCTCGAAAAACAAAATTTAATGAATTAAATTTCATTAAATATTTTATTAATTTTAATAAATATTTATTACATGTAACTAAAAATAAATCTTGACTGAAAGAGAGAGAGAGAGAGAGAGAGAGAGAGAGAGAGAGAGAGAGAGAG
>NW_026077685.1:0-1081 GCF_014885135.2 Alexandromys fortis
TTTTCTTAAAGTGTCTAAGTAAAACCTGTTAGTAAGCTATCTGCCTTAAAGTTATGCCTAAATTGGTTTGAGGTATAATTTCTTAGCTTGTTTTCTTATTCTCATATAACTTAACATTTTCTAAATGGGCTTGCTATAAATCATTCTACTCTCATTTTAATCAATGTTAAAAGTTGTTACTGTTCTTTTCCTTCTTTGTTATGATTTCTTTGATCTTTTGTGATAACAGTGTAGATGAACCTGTGTGGGTCTTTCTTTAAAAATGAAACAATTCACAGATTATGTAGCATCCTTGTGCAGGGGCCCTTTAACTCCACTCTGAATTGTTCCAATTGTAGTAAATGTACTGCCATGATGGGTCTTTAAATAAACAAAAATATCCATATGAAGAATCCATATAAGTTACAAGTTTCCCCTTTGAATTTTAGGTTTTATTTTCGAGTTCTAGGAACAATATTAGCGGAATTTTGATGGTGATTACATCAAATCTATGGCTTGCTTTTGTGTAATGGTCATTTTTGCAGTATTAATTCAGATGATCCTTCAGCATAGGAGGCCTGCTAAAAGCCACAACTTTATACAGTAATTGCTCAACCATCTTTTCACGAGCAATTTATCAGAACCAAGGAATCTGGTAATGGCTAAACCAAAAGACAAGGCTTTTTTGGCATTACTGCTTTATGAGCAAAGTGGCTGTTCTTTGCTGTAGATTTTTTGCTGTAGCTCGTTCCCTTCCTGTTACATATTTGGGGATTAAGTCCCACAGTTCAGTGAAAACAGTTTTCCCACTGCCAGACCTTGCTCCTCTCTCCTAGGTAAGCGCAGAGATCTGCCTTCCTGCAGTTAACTTTATCAGCAGGCATTTGGTCAGTATTTAGGCAAGAGCATCCCATTTAAGATAATCACAGATCTCCAAGAACATAGAATTGCTACCTGCCCAACATGCTGCTCTGGTTTTATCCCCACGATCAGTATGGCTGATAACAGTATAGCCTAGAACTGACAATTAGAAGCATGGGTATCTTCTTCACTTAGAGCAGTAAGTCTAACTCCAGACCTAGGCCCATAGAAACTGCAGTGT
>NW_026077686.1:0-1115 GCF_014885135.2 Alexandromys fortis
GTTTGATTATTTCCCGTTTTCTATTCTTCGTGCGTGAGTCTGCTTCTTTTTTCCTAGATCATTTAGCTGTGCTGCTAAGTCTCTAATGTGAGCTTTCTCCATTTTTTAATGTGGGCACTTAGTGGTATGAACTTTCCTCTTAGCACTGCTTTAATCATGTCCCATAGGTTTGGGTATGCTGTGTCTTTATTTTCCTTGAATTCAAAAAAGACATTAATTTCTTTCTTTATTTCTTCCCTGACCCATGGGTGGGTCAGTAGTTGACTGTTCAGTTTCCATGAGTTTGTAAGATTTCTGGGGGTAGCATTGTTGTTAAATTCTAACTTTATTCCATGGTGATCCGATAAGACACAGGTGGTTACTAAATTTTTTTGTATCTGTGGAAGTTTTCTTTGTTACCGAGTATGTTATCAATTTTCGAGAAAGTTCAATGAGATGCTAAGAAGAAGGTATATTCTTTCTTATTTGGGTGGAGTGTTCTATAGATGTCTGTGAAGTCCATTTGAGTCTTACCTCCATTAGTTCTTTTATTTCTCTGTTAGGTTTCTGTCTAATTGACCTGTCCATTGGTGAGAAGTCTCCTACTATTAGTGTATGGAATTTGATGTGTGTTTTGAGTTCTAGCAATGTTTCTTTTACATATGTGGGTGCTTTTATATTAGGGGCATAAATATTCAGGATATTCAAAAAAATTATCCATTATGATCAAGTAGGCTTCATCCCAGAAATGCAGGGCTGGTTCAACATATGAAAATCTGTCAATGTGATCCATCATATAAATAAACTAAAAGAAAAAAATCATATGATCATTTCTTTAGATGCTGAAAAAGCATTTGACAAAATTCAACACTCCTTTATGATAAAGGTCTTGGAGAGGTTAGGGATACAAGGACCATATCTAAATATAATAAAAGCAATATACAACCAGCCAACAGCCAATATCAAATTTATTCCTGAAAGTTTATTGGTTTCTTAAGTTTACATGAACATTATAAAGTAGTCCAGTAATAGAAAATTACTATATCGCAAAATCCTTTTATTTTCCCTTGAACTGCTTTTAGCATTTAATTAGTGTCTTTAAGAGGAAAACACACACACACACACACACACACACA
>NW_026077687.1:0-993 GCF_014885135.2 Alexandromys fortis
TAACCCAAACCCTAACCCTAAACATAACCCTAACCCTATCTTTAACCCTAAACCTAATGCTAACCCTATTCCTCACCCTCACCCTAACCCCCACCCTCACCCTAACCGTAACTGTAACCCTAACCCTAACCCTCACCCTCACTATCACCCTCACCCTCACCCTAAACCTCACCCTCACCGTAACCGTAACCCTAACCCTAACACTAACCCTAACCCTCACCCTCACTCTAACCCTAACATTAACCCAAACCCTAACCCAAACCCTAACCCTAAACATAACCCTAACCCTAACCCTAACGCTAACACTAAGCCTCACCCTCACCCTAACCCTCACCCTCCCCCTAACCATAAACGTAACCCTAACCCTAACCCAAACCCTAACCCTAAACCTAATTCTAACCCTAAGCCTAACCCTAACACAAACCCTAACCTTAACCCGAAACCGAACGGTAACCCTAACCCTAACCCTAACACTAACCCTCACGGTAACCCTAACCCTAACCCTTCCCCTCTCCTTAATCCTAAGCCTAACCCTCACCCTCAAGCTAACCCTCACCCTAAACCTGACCCTAACCCTAACCCAAACCCTAACCCTAACCCTAAACCTAATGCAAACCCTAACCCTAACCCTCACCCTCATGCTAACCCTCACCCTAACCCTAACTGTACCCTAACCATAATCCTAACCCTAAACCTAACCCTAACTTTAATCATAACCCTAACCCTAACCCTAACCCAAACCTTAACCCTAACCCTAACCCAAATCCTAACTTTAAGACTAACCCTAAACCTAACCCTAACCCTAACTTTAACCATAACCCTAACCCTAACCCCAACACTTACCCTAAATTTAACCCTAACCCTAACCCTAACCCTAACACTAACCCTAATGCTAACCCTAACCCTAACCCTAACTCTAACCCTAACCGTAACCCAAACCCTAACCCTAACACTAACCGTAACACTAACCCTAACCCTAACCCTCACCCTCAC
>NW_026077688.1:0-1055 GCF_014885135.2 Alexandromys fortis
TTTAAAAAAATCAACAAACTTATTTTCAGGTATTTTTATATCATTATGTGGCCTTGTTGTTATGCAGACAGAATACACCGTGCTAGATACACAAACTAGATAACATAGTTTCTTGCTCGTAGGCATCTGTACAGGACATTACTGTACTGACCCCTGCAGACAATTTTTAACTTGAAGTTAAGTGCTTGTGCGTCTAAACATAGAAAAGTACAGTAAAAATAACAAGAACAGGAATAAAAGCAACATTGTGACCTCACAAGCCTGCCACCACAAATGTCAACTGTTGACCACAACCTCCTTTTGTAGGACTTGACTGTACTTTAGGCTTTGTGGGCCACATTAGGCCTGTTGAATACTGTTCCTGTGGTTTTGTTTTTTCTTAAACATCTGTGCACAAACATAGAAGCCTCATTGAGCACCGTGGTGCTGTATAGAAAAGAGATCTGTGATATTCTCTTTGGCCAGAGTTGGCCCAGAAGCTGTAATTCTCTGACCCTCCTAGACCTCAGGGCCTTTCTGTCTGTCATTGATCCTAGGTAGATGTGGTCACAGGATGAAGATCACTTAAGCTGTAAGGTGCCCTCACCTCTGTCTAGAATAGGGGAGCAGAACCTATTTAGGTGAGTTTTCAGAAACTCGGAGAAGGTGATTCAGAAGTGAACTAACCCAGGAGAAACAGAGGATGGATCCTAACCAAGAAGCAGGGAAAAGAAAAACAACATTCTCTCTTAAGATGGCCTCAGTTCCAACCCAAGAAGAGACGCAAGACAAGCGATTTTGTTTTTCTTGTGGAAATTTATGTGTCTTGTAATCAGAAAAAAAAAAATCAATTTTCTATTGTCTGCTACAAGCAAACTCTTTGGAAGACAACCCGGCAACACCTAGAAAAGCTGACTACAAGCCACCAGTGTCTCAAGAGTCCTGCTGTCAGCCGGGCGAGTTCGAGGCCAGCCTGGTCTACAAGAGCTAGTTCCAGGACAGGAACCAAAAAGCTACAGAGAAACCCTGTCTTGAAAATCAAAAAAAAAAAAAAAAAAAAAAAAAGACCACAGTCC
>NW_026077689.1:0-1067 GCF_014885135.2 Alexandromys fortis
GGGGGAGGGAATTGGGAGGCTGGGAGGAGGCGAAAACTTATTTTTTCCTTTTCTTAATAAGAAAAAAAATACGAAAAAGAAATCTAGACAAGTTAAGAGCATTTATAATGATTTCTGGTGTATCTTGAATATTCATATTTGGGTAATTATCTCTTTTAAGGCAAGAGAAACTTGATTGATTTCATATTACTTTAATCATATTACTTCAATCATCAGCAGCTAAGAAAGAATTGTAAATTGCATTTATGCCTATTAGAAAAAGAGTGCAATGAAACAATAATTTATTGCTGATTCTTTTACTCTAAATACGATTCATAATACATTATTTTTAAAAAGCTCTCTTTTCTCCTTTTACATACCAATTCCATTTTCCAGTCTCTCCATACCTCCCATTCACTCTACCTTCCTACCACCCCAGTCCCTATCCACTCCTCAGAGAGGGTACGGCCTCCCATGAGCACTCAACAGATCTAGAATATTACTTTAAGGAAAGACCAAGGCCCTCCGTACTATACCTAAGTTGAATAAGATATTCCTCAAAATTATTTCATGTCAGTTTGGAAAGTATTAAACTACTCTTTGATAGAAACACATTTATAGTTTTCTTTTTGTTTCCCTTTGTTTATTACTTAAAAAATATCAATCTAAATTTCCACTCCCTCTCCTCCTCCCAGTCCCCTCTCTCTCCCTCCACAGACCCTCCCCCACCCCTCTAACCCTAAGGGAGTGCCATGCACCCCACCCTGTGGAAATCCCAAAGCCCTCCCTACTACATCTAGGTTGAGCAAGGTTTACATCCAAAGAGAATAGCGTTCCATGAAACTGGTATATGCAGTAGAGACACATCCCAGTGTCACTATCAGTGGCCCCTCAGTCTGCATCAGATGTCAACCCCCTTCAGAGGGGATTGGTTGTTCCCATGCTAGTTCACTCACAGTCCGGTTGGACCAGTTGGAGTTGGTGAGAAGCTTCTTTCTTTCTTTCTTTCTTTCTTTCTTTCTTTCTTTCTTTCTTTCTTTCTTTCTTTCTTCCTTCCTTCCTTCCTTCCTTCCTTCCTTCCTTCCTCC